>NW_016690449.1:802403-821675 GCF_001604755.1 Lepidothrix coronata | reverse complement strand
TATCTGCCCCTTGCAGGTGGGTTGGAATGAGATGAGTTTTAAGTTCCCTTCCAACCCAAATCACTCTGGGATTCTATGAAATCCGGGATCCCACTGGTCTTTTTTGCCCCCTGGTTTTGCCCTCCCTCCTTGCATGACTTTTTCACCCAGTTCCCAGGACAGGCTCTGGTTTTCCTCCCACCTGCCAGGACTCACCTGCCTGCACAGGCAGGCTGTGCTTGTCCCAGCAAGCTCCTGCCCAGTGCAACCTGCCCACTCCTCCCCCTCTGGCAACGGGCTGGATCCCAAGAGCTGCCTGAGCCTCCCTCCAGCACTGAGCTCACTGAACGGGGCTGCTGGAGAGGAGATGCCACGTTAGAGCAGAACTGAATACTGGGGGAGGAATTAAGCATTTGGGGTGGGCAATATCACCGACCTTTGCACCTGGGATGCTCAGAGCTGGAGCTGGTGCAGAGCAGAGGTGCTGGGGATGGTCCCAGTGCAGGTGGGACACATCTCCTGGAAGAGCAGCAGGGAAGGGCACTGATGAAGCAGGATCCAGCAAAGGGCTCGGGGTAGGACCAGCTCCTTCCCCACCACAGCCTTGTACTGTGCAGGGGATCACTGGAACCATCTAAGGAGTGCAAAGGCAAAGTATGACCTGTTTCCCTCACATCTTTTTCTTCTTGTTTTGCAGCCTGGAGACACACACTTTTTAAAATTTTGCAGAAAGGATCCAAGTCTCAGCCACACATCAGTTTTACGAAGAATGTATTTCAAATCTGGAATGTACAAAAGAAAACCTGTTTCTTGGTGATTTTTTTTCCCCAGATGTTGTCTTTGTGAAGTGCTCTTATGCCCACGAGGTGTGTAAGACATTATTACAGAAACTCTCAACACTTTCCCTCTTACCTGGTAACATACTGGGTGGTTTCTTTGCAATATTGCTTGAACCTGCTTTCCTTTCACTACACATCTTCCAGCAGCACAATGTTCTGCAGTAAGTTCAAATTCACTTTGTACTCCCAGAGAGGTGCAAGTCCAATGACAGTTGACCAGGTCAGCCAAGGACTTCACCAGCCCCATCTCCATGGCATGGATTTCATAATTTCATGTTTACTGAGACAGAAATAGACTCATCCACAGTCACATGAGTGAGGATCTGTTACACATTCTTCTCTGCAGTCAGATTTGCAGCAGCTCTGTTAACTTCAGCTAACCACAGAGACTGTAACTTTTTGGGCTTTCCTCGTTTCTCCCAAAATAATAATGGCAAAGAACACATGTAAACCTTGTACTAATTCTCTCTTGCATTCTGCCTGACAACAGCTCTGAAAACACCAGCAGAATTTCTTCTTTGACAGAGGCCTCTTTAAAAATTTCTTCCCCAGAATTTTAAGCATCAGAGTGTTGGAAAAAAGCTCCCTCCAAACCAGCCTGGGAGAAACAGAACCATACTGTTTTTTAAACTTGGGAGGCAATTCAAAATACAGGTTAGGAAACAAAAGGCTATTACAGAAGTGGTAATAGCACATAGGAGGGCTAGAGGGGGAGTGAAAAGATAAAAAAATACTATAAATCAAAAAGAAGTTCTCTTTACAGACTGATTTTCAGGTACAAATGTCAAATCATCATCACTTTCTTTTGTGGATGTTCACTGGAGCTCCTCAGAGCCAGCTGTCACAGAGCAGTGAGTCAGAGAAAGTGGATGGGACACACTCCCTAAAAACATGCTCAAGTAAACCTCTCATTTTGTAGGAACATCCAGACTTCTTTACACCAATGCTAGAAGTGTCTCTGACGCCAGAAACAAAACAGAAGCTCTAAAAAAGGGAAAACTACATTCCCAGCTCTGCCTCCTGTTCTGCTTAACTGCTGTTTGTCCAGGCAGCACCAAGCTCCAGATGCTCTCCTGTAGCTGCACATCTGAATTTCTCTCACACTATCTCCTGTAATTATTTGCAGTAAAGCAAAAGCTTTTAATTTTCTGTACTGCCAACTCTTGATTTGTTTACCCTTTAAAACCTACTATGAGCAGAGAATTTCACTAAATGTCCTCTGCAACTTCATGCTAATACATCTCAGTAACAATATTTTGCACAGTGTGTATATATATGTATACATATATATTTACATCCTGTAGCTATATTACAAACACACAGAGCAAGGAATAGAAGAGTTAAATGGCACATAAAGGAGTCTTCCTTTTACAGTTTCAATTTATTTGAACCTAAACCAAAACCTGCTCTAAGAATGCAGAGAGGAAACAACATTTGGGCACCGGGGCTGGGACCAAGAGCTTGGGCTGAACTCAAAATCCATCTCTGAGTGCCAATGGGCAGAGAGAGCTTAAAGTATGGTTTAAGTTTTGCACCTTGTGCTTATGATCTGGTCAGAAGTCAAGTGTGTTAAACCAGTGAGCTCAGCTTTGTCCTTGGGGAACAGTCCACCAAGAACCAGCAGTTGTCAGTGACTTAGCAAAGCCCAGTTTAGTTGTAGGACACTGGATAGATTTCAAAATATCCTGACAAACGCTGGCACCACCACAGTGTGCACGGGTTGACTGAAACACAGCTCCTCTCACTACCTGGGTGCTCTCCCTCCTTTGCTTTCACAAGCACCAGTGTTTCCAAACCCTGGGGTCAGCCCCACACACGAGCTGTGGCACAGCAGCATCAGGAGCCCTGTGTTGAATTGCTTTCCCTCTTTACCTCGCTGGCAAGGGGACATCTGTCAACCCAACTGATTTTTCTCTTCCTCCATTGCACAGTGGGAACTTGCTCAAGTATTTCCTAGAGATGCTCATAGGACCTGGGGCTACCCTTCAACAAAGATTTGAACAAACTCAAACTTAAATTCTGCCCTTCCTCTCGGGAGCCACATTCTCATGGAAGCACAAATCCCTTTTCTCAGAACCCCCATGTGCTACAAAACCTGAACTGCCCCACAGCCTCTTGCCAGGGTAAGCTCAGGTTCTTCTCAGCTCAGCTCCCCCCTCAGCCCCTGCCCAGAGCAGCAGCCTGTCACACTACACCCCCTGTCAACAGAGCTGCTGTTCCCACCCCTGGGGTCGGGCACTCAAATATCACCAAGTGGCCAAGATCAGGTCTCCAACAGCTCATCCCTGCCCTGAGCTACTGCCAAGGGTTTGCTCCAGCTAGTGCTGCTCCTGGGAGTTAATCAAACCACTCTGACAGTGAAGTACCACCCTTGTGGGGGAAAATCTATCCAAGCAACATAAATTCTTATTTGCCCGTGCCAAAACCAGGGATTTGGACCCAATATTGAAAGTATGCCTTTACATTCTCCTTCAATGAGGAGAGCGTTTATTATCACACATTTAGGAAGGAGAATCCAGGACTACAAGTGGATCCAAGCTTTGCACCCAGTCCTCACATTGCAAGTTTTTGTTATCTACTAAATCTTGTCACATTTGGGTGCAACACAGCGAATGGCTCATGCTTAGAGTGGCTGTGGTGCCACGAACACCGAGGAGGGGACCCAAAATGCCCTTGATTTACACACGGTTTGTGCAGGATCTCCAGTAGTTTGCAGGTGAGGGAGGCTTCTGTCATCCCACTGGGACATGGGCAGACAGTGCCCAAGTTGGGGAGGGACTGCTTCCTTCAAGGCTGCTGTGAGAGCTCTTCTTGTTCAGGCAGGGACCAAGCATGACCTGATCCCTCCAGCCATCACCTTCGCCACAGGGAAAACAGGATGAGTGCCCTCTGCCTCCACAAGGATAATGAGGCAGCATCAGCAGGTTGAAAGCCTTGAGATCCTGGAATAAAAGGCATCAAAGGCTCCAAAATATTACTAGGAAATTTCTTACCATGACAGGACACGTGCAATAAGAATCAGGGTCATAAGGAAGACAAGGGATGTATTTTTTTTTTTTGTTTTACCACACCTGCTCACCGAATTTCTAATTCTAATTCAAAAGCAGACAAGTAAGAAATAACTTGAAAAATGTAAACTAAGGAGAACATATGCTTAGGATTGGAAAATAGTTGTCTATCACAGTAGGTTAAGACACTTCCCCATGGGCTGTGTCAGGGCTGAGTTTAGCAGTTTGATAATACTCCGTGGCAATCCCCACTCCACCAACAGTGCCAATCCTAGAGGGCAGCTGGATTCTCAGGCAGCATTATTTGCCTGTAAGATCAGATCCTTCCACCTCATTTTAGAATTGCAGAAAAGGAAATGTCATTTTCCCCAGACTGAATTATTACTGTACCCATCTTAGAACCCAGCTCATTACTAGACCATGTACTGAGCACCCTTTTTTCCTGGTTTTGATAATTTTACAAGAACTCCCTGTTTAAAACTCCTTTTCTATTTTTATTTTCTATTTCCAATAGTTGTATTTCCAGCATGGGATGGGATAACACAACAACAAACACACTGAGAACATGTCAACAGACACTCTGGTCTTAAGCTTCTCTTCTGCAGTTTATTATATAAATTATGCTTTTAAACATTTAGAGCACTCACATTTCCAAACAGAATCCAGTTCCACACAGATACTGGTGCAAAGAGTTTTATCTCAGTGTGAGGAAGTTACAAGACCCCAGTGACAGCCACTGGATGAGGCTGTTTTAATGTAACTCCTCGGCCCAAAACTAACATTTATGTGACCTAAATCTGAGCACGGTGCAGTCAATAGAAATACTGGACTTTGGTTGGTAACAATCAAATATTTGGACAGTACAAACAAGAGAAGAACAATTCGACCTCAAGCAGACCTGTGAATTCACTGGGGTTGGAGACCACCTCCATAATTTTTCTGAACTGACATTATTATAAATAAATAGGTGCCAAATGTTCTATTTGGTGTTCAGTTGCAATCATCAAAATCCAATAAAGCTCCCATACATTCTGGTATTGTACTCCAGTGAATGCCACAGGTCACCTCTGGCACATCAAAGACAGGACCCGAACACAGAAATAATAATGAAATTATCTTGATCTGGCAAGAGGACAAATGAGAAAACTTGGAGATCCTTCCCCTCTCCAATGCCAATAATTGCTGAAAGATTTATTAAACCAAGACTGAAATACAGCAATCACCTCTCAGTTATACAGTACATACTAAACCCCAATTATAACCAAATCCAAGCAAAATAAATCTTACTCAACCCAGAGATGCCAGCAACCGGGGTCACTGCAGTGAAATACAGGCCACTGTCACAAGTAGTTATGAGGATCTTAGAAATCTGCATTCATTTCTCTTAAGGAACTGTTGTAATGTAAAAACAAAGTGAGACACTTCATAAATAACATCTTTATTAATGAGTTTTCTTTTTCACATTCTTTAAAGTGATGTTTAATTGAAATCTGCATAGTCAAGAGTGCAAAAAAAAAAAATGAATTCATAGAAGTCAGACCCAGATGTGAATGTTGCTTTTGTTTAAGCAAGACTGGTCACAGTCTTAGGAATAAGATAGAAATAAATGGCCAGGGAGATGTGGGGGGGAGTAGGAATGAGAACCACCAGGAAAACTCTCATCAAGTTATTTGTCTATTAATGAAGTCTTCACACAAAGACACACAACATTCATTCACATTCAAGTGCACAACAGAAGGTAAACTACAGAAGGAAGATCCTTCCTCTGCTGAATGAACAGAGCAAGATTGTTTGTGTACTTCACTGAGTGTTGATCAGCTGTTCCCACAGCAGGAACCATTCCAGCACCCAGGTGGATAAACACAAGGTCCAGATTTCTTCATGCCCTTACAGCAACCACATTTCAGGCAGCATCCCACAGCAGGAACCAGGAAATCTGGGTGTTTCCATAACAGTGAGAATTGTTCTTAACACACACTTTTCAAGCACTATCACCTCCCTTCTTTTTCAATTTTTCATAGGATTATCTCTTTCTTTGCTGCTGCTGCTCAAGGTTGGTTGGAAGAGCAGGTGAAGAGGACCCTCTGTGCCCATGCAATGGCTCAGCATGTGGAAGTGCAGCAGAACATCTCCACCTCCAGCTTCATTTCCATCAGCACAGGCAGCACAGTCCCGAGTCTCTCACATCAACACTACAACGTGACTCTGCAAGTAGTACCTTTAATATTTACACCATCTAGTGATTTAGCTGTTCTCTGCATTACAGCCACCATCAGAAAAAGCTAGAGAAAAAAAACCCAAGAGGCACATCCCCTACACAATGGCTGTAGGGAGTAAAGACTCACAACACACTGTCCACACGCTGGTGAGAGGCCACTTCTTACCTCCAGTTTGGATTTCTGCAGCAGAGACACTACTCTACAGCTGAGCACTGGTTTACATGCAGAATTCTCTTGTGCTGGTCATTTGGAAAAGCCATCTGATACCATCACACTGAACTTCACTGTGCACAAACTGGGCTTAATGCTCTGCACATGATTCTGCAGCAATAAACTTCATTTACAATTTATATTAGCTATGTTCTGAATTATTCATCTTATTCAGATGCACAGTCTAGGACTGTGGGGAACTGATCATCAATATTCAATCATACCAGTTCAGATCTGGGCAAGGAATAAGTCTCATTTATTTGCTATGAGCCTACAGGCTTTAAATCTGAGATTCCATCCCAGAGAAAGTTATTTATGAAATCAAACCAGTCAGAAATACATTTGCTGCCATGGATATTAGAAACATAAGGCCTAAAGTATTTTGGAGAAGACCTACAGCAGGAGGTAAAAGGGATCCAGTAAAACTTGCAGCAGTTTGTATTTGTACAAGGGGAAAACAAACTACAGAGTGAAACCCAAACCCATCAAGGTGAAACGGTGACTTCAGGGATGAAACCCCACCTTCATTTCACAGTAAAATAAAACATCCCCAGCACATGGAAGCACCAACCACAGCTCCCAGGCAGCACCAACAAAATGCTGACAGACAACACCCTTTCTTCAAAGATAACCTGTTTTTTCCTTGGGGAGCCAACACACTCAAAGACAGGGAAAACCAGAAGACTGGAAACAGGGACTGCAGATAACTGAATTTTACCCCAGAAATAAGTCCCCTGGGCAGCCAGCAGCTGCCCCACTGGCCAGGTGTCAGGGCAAAAACCACACAAAAGAATCCCTCTTGTCCCAGTCTAAAGTACCAAAACTAAAACTGGCCAATTGGGTGTGAGCTGATAAATTTTCACAAGCAGCAATGGCAACACTTTTTTTTTTCCTGGCAATTCCACAGGCAAATCTGCTGGCAGACCCCAAAACTAATGAAATTGGAAACAAGATATTTAGTGCAGTGATATTCTTAATTTTTTCTTCAGAAAGAAACTGTATTTCTTGTGCCACATCAGGGGTTTAATTCCAGAGACCAGGAGATTAAGACCACTTTTGATATTAGTTTAAGATTTACTTCGGCACAGCTAATTTACATTATTTGTACTTGAAGGGCATCACCTTAGATTTTTCCTTTACTATGCAAAATCCTTAAAACAAATGCGATTTGGTAGTCTGAAAAAACCCCACCTTACTCTAACCTACAATGGAACTACTTTGTGGCCTGCTGTGTTTCAGGAAAATATCCCACATATTCGGATCACCAGGCAGCCTCACTAGTTAAGACACATTAAAACGAAACATTTCCCATTAAAGTTGCCAAAAACTGGATTTAAATTTATTGCATGACGTTGCATAAGAAAGTGTATTATTGAAAACTGTAAGGCATCATGCAATTATCCATCAGCTAATTATTTATTATTCCTTGAAAGATGGTTATATACTCTAAAGTTATAAAACCAGTTTCAAAAAAGTACATAAAAAAATTTAACATAAGCATTAAATATTTTTTTTTTCACATGTTCATCGTTTTTAGCTGTTAAAAAGTGCATTCAAACATACTGTACTGGAAAGTTGCTCTGACCAAAAATGGTGCTGGAGACTCATTAAATTAAAAGCTGCAAAAGGAAGTTGCATGGGATTAGAAAGCTCACAGGTTGTGGTATTTCAACTTACAAACGTGAAATAATTTTTCAATCCTCAACACTTATAATTTAGCATCAATGATATAATCAGCTAAAAAGGTGTATTTTTCTGACTTGAACAGTCAAATGGATTCAAGTTACGCACACTGAGTGATCAGAGGAGGAGCAGACAAGGTTCAGCCCGGGGCAGGGTGTGCTGCTGGGATTTTGGCATCCATCAGTTGATGTACTGGGCCATCCAGCGGAACCCCTCCCCATAGCCTTGTCTCTTTAGCACACTGCACATGAACACCTCCAGGGGCCTGGCATTCAGGTCCTTCAGTGGTGTGCTGCCCTGCAGAGACACAGAAATACCCCCAGTTACGGTCTCCTTATGAAACAACTCCTACTTTACATGGACAGCTGTTTCTACGGAATGCCAGTACTTAACTTGTGTTGGATACTGGAATTTTAGAACATAAATTCATCTCAAACCGTAGAATGGGTTGGGTTGGAAGGGACTTTAAAGCTCATCTTGTTCCACCCACCTGCAAGGGGCAGGGACACCTTGCACCAGCCCAGGTTGCTCCAAGCCCTGTCCAACCTGGCCTCGGACACTTGCAGGGCTGGGGCAGCCACAGCTTCTCTGGGCAACCTGTGCCAGGGCCTCCCCACCCTCACAGGGAAGAATTTCCTCCTAATCTCTAAACTAACCCTGCCATCCTAATCTCAGTAACATGTACACAAGGAATACACAAAGCATATTTTCGTGTGCTGAAGGCATGTTTTCATATTTTCATCCACACTGGAGAGGGTGAAGTACCTGAAGCCAGAATGGAACAGCAACATGTCCACAGAGAATTTTAGAGCTTTGGTTTTCAATCACAGTTCCCTGCTGCGTTTCCAATAGTTTTCCAGCCAGATAAAAAGAGTATTTTATACTAATTTTAGGACTGATCAAAGCAGGAGTGCAAGGTGCTTGCCAAGATCAGCAGAGTGCAATAAAGCTGTTGCTCAATTGGAGCTTCACAACAGTGTTCAGACCTCCTCGACTACGTGTGGGGGTGTAAGAGCCCAAAAAAAAGAAGGTAAAGATTTTGTTCCTGCTCAGCCTGAACTCTGACTGGCACTGAACTTTAGGGGAGGCCCCTAAGGGTGAATAAGCAAAGAGGAATTGGGAGACCAGGCGCTCTCAGCAGAACCACGGTGCTGGTCAGCTCATGGGAGCCGGGATGGAAGCCACGCTGGAATGACTCCATCAGCTGCACAGAGGTGTCTCTCCAAGGGCCAAGGATAAGGGAGCAACTACTTCCCAGTGCCCTGTGTCCCAGTGTCTCATATAAGCACTGCACTGTATTAACTTTACATTAAGAAGAGTTGAAGTATCATGAAGACCCACACAAGAAATCTGCCTTGTTGCTACAGGTACCAGTAGGAACTTTTTCCTTCCTACAACCTACAAACTTAGGTGTAAATTTAGGTTCAAGCTTCAGGTAAACATTTAAAGTAGAAAATTATTAAAGCCTGTACTTCACACAAGAAAAGTCACTTACTGAAAGACTTTATCCAGTTTTTTTCTTATAATTCTCTCCAGAACTATAGCCTCTGAAAACTCAGTTTAAAAATACTGCATAAGAAACTTGAAGTATTAAAAGTTATTCTCTTTTTTCCTCTGAAAAAATGTAGCATTAAATATGATGCTAAAACGTTGTAGTAAAGATGCATTTAACACACACAAAAACAGACCCCAGAACTCATTTCATATATTGTTATCATGTACTAAGTACTTTACAAATTAAAAAACATTTGATTTGTGTAGCTAGAAGGAAACAGAGCCAACACATAAATAAAGCAAACAAACTCCCTAACAAAAAAATCTCACTAAAGCAAAAACCTGCCAAATAAAAAGAAAAAGAAAAAAAGGAGCAATACCTTTCCTGTTGTCTGGCCATACAGACCAAATGTCTCCCGTAGCCTTTCTTCACTGATGGCTTCTGGTCTGTCAATCTTGTTACCAAGAATTAGGATAGGCACATTAGCAATAGTTTCATCTGTCATTAGTGACTGCAAAGGAAAGGAGAAAGAAGGAGTGATGAATTTAGAATACAGGTCAAATTGTTCCTCCTCATGTGAGGTGACAGCAGGGCTCTGTTGGACACTGGGTATTTGAGCTGAGCTCTTACAAGTGAAAGGTCATGCTTTGAAAAGCTCCTTTAAACTTACATCAAGTTCTTCTTTTGATTCAAGCAACCTTTCATGATCTGCACAGTCCACCAAGAACACAATGCCATTAATTGCAGGCAGGTAGTTTTTCCACACTCTGCGAGCTACAGGGAAAATGAGAATTAAAAATAAAAGGAAATTATCCCCAAATTCAGAGTGATGTATATTGGTCATTAAGGAGCAACAGGTAGAGTTTTTTTATTTGATTTTTTTTAAGTCTTAGCTTATGTTGCCAGTGTTCAGAATGCAATCCCATGTTTTACTTGAAATGACAGAGCAAAAATATCATTCCTTTACTATTATTACCCCTCTATCCCACATGGATGCTGATGTACAGAACTTTTTTTTGTTTCCCCAAGAATTATGTCAACAAAGGTAAGCTTGAAGCATAAAGCTTAAAGGTAAATACAAGCAATTCAAAGTACATAATCCCCTTCACAGTATTAGACAAAAGTTTCTGCTCTACTGCAGCTCTTGGAAAATTGTATTTGGGATTTGTGGTAAGTGGTGGAGACAGACAAAAAAACAGCCAATGTCTTTTATGCTCTCAAAGAAGAGTGTGGGAGGTCAGTTTTTGCATTTCTGACTGGAAACAAATTCCAATCCAATTCACTGAGCTTAAGTGAGTCAATGGACACCCTTACCTTGAGCATGTCCACCCAGATCAAAGGTAGTGAAAGTCATGCCAGCAATTGTCAGCTCTTCTGAAGCTGGAAATACACAGAATTACGTTCCTGTGAAGATTGTGCAGTGCATTGGAACAGTCTAACCTTCCAGCACATACATTTTACTTTTTCCTCTTGGTTCTTTTCAGTATTTTGTTATTCAAGAAGTGAATGAGAGCAAAACATTCTCTCAAAATCAATGACACGTTCGTGTAACACCAAAATGTTATTAACCATTAAAGCATGAAATGAAATATCTGCAACACTAAGAACAGCAGACAGTATTCATACATTATGTATCCCTACATAATAATACACAAACAACAGTTGGTTTTGGCATCTGGTTTGCCAAAAAGATGGCATTTTGTGTCCAATACTGTTCAAGGTTTCTCCTCTTCACATCCTTTCCCAATTTCTCACCTCCTTACTGGACTTCACCAATCCACATTTTCAACCTGTGTTGAACTTTTACTCCTGCAAGGTTACCAAGATAACAATTACACAGCAACTTTTGAGACCCAAACTCCAACTTTCCAGCTACACAGACAAGCTGTTCCCCAAAATTGCAGGCCCCTCTTCCCCACAGTTTCTGTAATATAAACTCTCAGCTTCATCGTTCTGCTTGTTACTTACCTCTTAAATTTAATGTAACACACTGAACTATACTACACGTTTGTTTTTTTTAAATATTACTTGAATTATCTATGGATTGCATCCCCAAAATCACTTTGTTTCTCCCAATCACACTGTTGGTCTCATGACATATAATCAAATCCTGCTTTTCCTGCAATCCTTCCAACACTTTCTAGTTATGGGACCAGCAATATTCACTTACTGGGGTGTAACGTGGGGACGTGTTGCCCCAGTCTGTCATCTTTGAGCATGTGCAGCAGTGTAGTTTTCCCAGCATTGTCCAGTCCAAGAAACACTAGTTTGCCTGATTTCTTGTACAGTCCTAGAACAAAGAAGGACCCAGTGAATAATCAGTTCAAGTGGTGGGAGTTCATTTCCAGCCCTAGAGATGATTTTGCTCCCAGGAACAAAGTGTTACAGTCCCAGTACAAAATACAGGCCAGCCAAGCCCCACCACACACTTTATCAGTGTCACTTTATCACCACTGCCCTTTATCCACGCTCTCCTCCTCGTACAAATTACATTCCCACTTGCCACGTGGTACCATGTGCAGCCTGGCAGCAGTGGGAGAGGCACAAAACTGGTGTGAATGTGTCACTCCTGGAAATGCAGTTCCATTAGCTCAGGAAAAGCACTGCAGAACAGGACTAAACACTGCCAGTGGAGTTTACTCTGCCCCAGCAAAAGGCCAGTTTGCTCACAGGAGGTGAGAGGTGGGTGTGCAGGTCCAGCACCACCAGCAGGCTCTGGAGCATGGACCTGAACCTGCACAGAGCCTCGTTCAGCTGCCTCCAATTACAGCAAAAAACTTGTCTGAGGCAAAAAGAGAATTCAGACTTCAATCAGAATATTACAGAGAAATTGGTTTCAATGTCAATGCTCATAATTAGTGTATGTATGAATTCTTCAGTGTTGGTTCATTTGGACAAAAAGTAACTTCCACCCGTACCCCCAGGAAAACTGGTGGCTACATCCTGAATGGCATTGCCAGGGCACTTCTGACACATCTGCTGCCATGTGACAATGCTTTCATAAAAGGAATAAGAAACCCTATTTTCATTGATTGTCATCTTTATAAGAATGACTTTTCCCCTTCTTCTCTCCTCTATTTGAAACCCCAGAAATGCAACAGTTGCTGTGAAGGAGTGGAAAGACATTTAAAACACGAACACCATATTTTCTTAATGTTGGAGATTATCAAAGGGCAATTCTCTAATAACTTGTCAACACTACATCCTTTGCCAGAATTAGTTTTCACTGCCTCAAACTGATTGATATTCAAAGTAAAACATTAAGATAAATTACATTTAAAAACAAAATGTCGATTCTGTTCCATACCGAAAAAAAAAGTCTCATCTAAAGTGTTATCCTCATGTGTGTTTTCTGTGGTGGGATTTTAAACCAGCCCTGTTGATGCCACAGCATTCCAGGGACACAGGTGCCTCTGCCCAGACCTTTACACTGCTGCTGCTTGCTCACCTCTCCCTCTGCCTTTCAGCTAATCTCTGGGATCATGTTCCAGAGGGACATATTTTGTAACTTGAATAAATGGATATTCTCTCATATTCCTCATCTTATGTCATTAATGATCTTTACTACTCCAGGTCCTGTTAAATGTCTTCACAGTTCTTTCAAATACAAATAACTCTTACTTCCCAAACTCACCTTCTCACATGTCCATATGTATATTAACTACTGAACTACAGAGTGGAGGAGAAAATATTAATGTTTACAGAGAAAGAAAAAGTGACAAACATTTTCATATATTTACTTACATCACAGGAGAAACTCACACTGTGAGTTAAACAGAAGTCTATTAAAATACAGTAAAACAATAACATTTTTGCCACTCTCAGCCTGCACATAAAGGAGTCTTTGCTCCCCGGTAACATGTTGCTGCTTTCTCCAAAACATTTCACACTTCCCAAGTGTCTGTCACAGAAACACAAGAGTAACAAGCAGCAATACTTCAGCTATTGGCTACACCAAGACTGGAGTTTTTATATATACATATAAATAAAAAAGTGTTCTTTGTGCATTCCAAAAGTATGTGTGCAATGATGTGCTTCCTAACGTGATCCCATCAGCCTGCTGACAGGACAGGGAACTGTGGGGGGCTTCCCAAGTGTTATGATCACCCTTCTTCAGCTGTGAACATAACTGAGAATGAAAAGAGAAAGTGTTTCTTTTAGAACAAGAGGGACATATTGGAAGTAATTCTCCTTCCTGCTTGGCTCCTGTATCTTACACCAGAATTAGCCTTTGCTTGCCCAGGAATGGAAGAGCAGGGCAGTGTGCAGCAATCACTGCACAGCTAAGGAAGAGGAGATAAGAAGGATTAGTCAACTTAGTTAAAATTTCACTGGCTGGCATTTCGACAGTAGGCCAAGGGTCCAACATTCAGCAAAAAACTTTAAACTTTCAACTGATAAAAGGCAGGTGGCACAGCCTGCCATGATTCCTTAGCCTCAAATGCTTTTTGACCACTTCAATAACATCCTTTGAACTTGGAAATTGTGCCTTTTACCTATGAGATCTGCAACTTCTGTTCCTTTTTTAGTGTCCTAACACTCATTCTCCTCCTGGTTGTGGGGTATTTTCCCCTCCCTGTTAAGCACAAGCTAATATTTCACCTTGGACTGATCTGGATTGCAGACTCTTTTGGCCAGGGAATAATTTTCTGAGGCTCTTGAGCAGATACCAGTGAAGTTTCATGGTGATTTCTGTGACACCAGTCAGAGAACAACACATTGCTCAACATGAGAAAGGGCTTCAATAGGTGGCACTAATTTTTGTAGACACTTCCTCCTATCTGGATTCTGAAGTAACACCCTCATATGCAAAAGAACTGAACTAAAATAACTGAGTTCAGTTCTTTACAGCAGAGAAAAATCAAAAAAAAGGTCCACAAAAGCCAACTAAACTACACCAGCTTAAATGTACTATGATTAGAAAAGTCCAACATAATATGATCGTGAAGGAAAACATAATTTCTTTCAAGAAGTTAAGGTTTAATGTGAGATTGAGTGGAGAGCACGCTCTGGAAATGCTCACTATTGATAAGTGAAACTTTTGTTTGAGTGTTACTGAACATACACCAAACCAAATATTATTATTTAACCAACGGCCTTGTTTGAAGATAACAGAGGTGAACAGACATTTTATACAAGAATGGCAGAAAGGAAAAGTCCCAAACGATAAAGACTTACCTAAAAACTGTAATACGCTACTGAAACCACTGTAAATCCAATCAAATAGGAACATATCTGAATCTTACAGTCTGAAATAAACAGAAAATATAAACGCATTTAAGATCTGTCAGAGCAGCACATTAAGCATTGTAAAATATTTATAGGTAACAAAAGTAATCCGAAGTCCTGGGTTAAAAATAAAAGTCAATTTAATTTTGGTAAACTGTATCATGGACCAATTAAGTGACCCCATAACACAGTAAAAATTAGTGTAGAAATAGAAAACAGAATCCAGACCTTGTGATTCAACATCAAAGACTTTCTCCTCCCTCAGGGAAACACTATGTGGACTGAAGTCTTTGAAAGAAGTAAAAATAACTTTATCCTCAGTATGATTTGGAGGAGATGTGTGATGATCCATTGAAGATTTCAAACAGGATCTTGACACATAGTTTTCAACTGGTAAAAAGCAGCACTTTGGAGAGGGCACTGGAGGGATATCAGTGCAGGGTCAGTGCTCCAGCCACCCCTGGGAGCTGCTGGAGTTCAAAGCAGAGGCAATAAGAGGTGAAGAAGTTTTGTGGATTTGAATCTAGAGAAGTTTGATGCGAAATAAATCCCTGCTGTCCACACAGAACCTGTCTGTTTGGCTTGTTATGGGAAACAACTACCTAGCACAAAGCTCTGGAATTGCCATTCAAAGGTGGTGACCTCCTCTACTGTCCTGCACAGGCTGCCACAATTTAAACCTTAAATGCAGAACTTATGTCTAAAAAAACCCCATCAGAACACCATGTTTCACACTGAGTTCCTTCAGCTTAGATTCAAGAACAGAAGGCTGAGCTGAGAGCCATCACTGGGTTCACTGTGTAGCCACAAACAATTAATTTCCTAGCTTTCATCCAAATTTCCTCATGATCTGAAGTGAGGATAATCAGACAGTCACTAAGGTTGAAAAAAACCTCTAGGATCATCGGGTCCAACCCTCAGCCCACTACCATTGTGTTCAACACTTAAACCATGTCCCCAGGGGCCACACCCACAAACCTTTTGAGCACTTTCAGGGATGGCAATTCCACCACTGCCCTGGGCAGCCTGTGCCAGTGCCTGACCACCCTTTCAATAAAGAAATTTTTCCTGGTATCTAATCTGAACCTTCCCTGGCACAACTAGAGGCTGTTTCCTCTCATCCTGTCCCTTGTTACCTGCGAGCAGAGCCCAACCCCACTCGGCTCCCCCCTCCTGTCAGGGAGTTGTGGAGAGCGAGAAGGTCCCCCTTGAACCCCCTTTTCTCCAGGCTGAGCCCCCTCAGCTGCTCCTCATCAGACTTGTGCTCTAAATCACACTGAAAGCACCAGTTTGACACAGTGAACCAGCACCTAGTGTGAAAACCTTCTGAAAGGCTAAAGGGCAACATCCTTAGAAGCATTTAGGCAGCTAATTCCTGCTGGAATGCATGACCCCTGTGGACATTGGAGTCTGGGTGCCCTGCAGAAACTGGACTGCACTGCTGAGCACAGCTGCTCCAGGCTCCTGCCACACTCCTTTGGAAGCTGCAGGGGTGCCTTGGGGCATCCCAGGGTGACTTCAGGGCAGCTCTGAGCCTGGAGCACAGCACACAGGAGTCAAAACACGGGTCTGAACCAGACCAAAACCCAGGCACCTGCCATAGCAATCACACTTGTGACAACCAAGAGTTTCTCTGCTATGCAACAACAGGTACATCACACAAAGACAACGGGGAAAGAGGAGGAGAGAATATTTAAATGACATTTGCTTGCACTGGAACAAAATCTGTTCAGATGACGAAGCACCAGGTGCCTTGGTTTCGCCACCACTAACCCTGAAACCTTTACCCACGTCTACATTGCTCTGAACAACTCATCAGCTGCAACAGGCACAGATTTTAAGGATACAAATCAAACACGCTTGTCGATGCGTAAACACCCAGTTACACAACGTCATGACTGAAACTGTCCCTTGCCTGGCTAAAAAGCAAAGGTCAAGAATAAGCAAACATGGCAGAACACACACGTCAGCAGATTTATTTATTGCTTGAGCAAAATACCAATGGAGAAAAGCCTCTGTGGGGCTTAGGAAAACCATCGACTCAAATAACCTGCAAATCAGGGCAAACAGCCTGATGTAAGAGAAGTGCTCGGGTTTCTGAGGTGAGAATAACTTCACAGTGTTTGGCTGCATTAACCTTCTCCATCTACTAAACTTATGTTTACAAAAAAACACCAACCAAAACAATCTTTGTGCATTACAGAAAAAACTTTCAGGGATGAGATTTAAATGATTAACGTGAGAACGGGATTACTCCACAAACACAGCTGAAGTGGCACAAATGTGGGCTCAATTTCCATCAGCACCAGAAAAGTGGTGCTAGAAACAGAGCTACCCAAATCCTCCCAGAACAGCCTCCGTATCAGCTGGCAGCAGCTAAAGGAAAACACTTTCCAAATGGGGAAAAAATGGGCCGCTAATTGTAAAGGCACACAGGCAATATTTGAATAGAGATATTAAATCTACTCTTATCACACAGCAAAAGTAACTACATAATTCACAGCTGTGTCAAATCAAAGCTCCACAAAGTGGCTCTGCACTGAGATCCAGAGTTATTACCAGGTTCCAGTCAGAGCTGTGCCAAATTTAGGGGAGAGCTGAGGCTGTCAAATACACACAGACTCAAACTCTGAGGCTCATGTTAAAAACACCATAAAAGCAGAACAAGGACAACTCCAGCAATCACTGTTCACGACCCACGTGAAGACAAAGATACTATTTTAAGGCTATTTCAAGGGTTCACTTGAAAATAATCTGCTGCAAGCAGACAGAAGCTTTGAACTAAAAATTGTGCTGGACCAAGTAAGTCTTTTGATACCAACTGCTTTTACAGACATCACTGTGCCTCCTCCACAAAGACACCAAAGTTAACCTTCTAGCATCAACAACAGATGGCTGCCACTGAAAAATGCCCCCAACAACCCTGTTGAACATTATTTCATCAGCAAAGTATCACCCAGTAACTCCTGTGGAGCCCTGTCCACCACTCCATAGTCCAAGGACAGGGGTTCGCTTACTGGAGACCACTTCTGACTGTGGGGAATGAGGAATTCCCACACAGTGGCTGTGATAACACCCTAAGCCAGCCTCCTGAAGGGAATGCTGCCGGACTAGCAAGCAAACTCACGCTTCTTTTATATCATGGAAACTAGGATTTTTTTTCTCCTACTCTCAACTTGCATTTTTCTAGCTAAAAATTCCTCATTTCCCTTCCAAACCTCAGGACAGCGCTTACTTCCGAAGCCTGTGCAAGTTTAGGTAATAGAGGATATCAGGCTTTTAAAGACAGTTTTAAATCCCTTTATGGGGTAATTAGGTAACAGAAACCAGTGACACCCAAGCTGAACAGCTCTGGCAGGAGCTGGGAACACAATGAGCTGCGCTTGCGTGGGGACTGTCAGTAAGAGCCAGGGAACAAACCTCTGCCCAGCCTGGCTGCATCAAACCTGCACCCCAGCCACAGTTCAGTCCAAAACCAAAACCTGCAAGCAACAGCCAAGTCTACTGCCAAGGGTGTACTTTTAGTTTTAGTAGGATCTAAATACGATCACTCGAAAGTCATAATTTCACATGTGATCACTGTAACACCGCAAAACGTCACCACAGGCAACAAAAGTCAAAATCCAGAAGAAACTCAGTGAACAAACCGGTGCCTTCCACAGCACAGTTCATTCTACGATACAAAACTGCACCTGGATGTTGTATTTTAAGAGCTAAAGAAAGGGACAGAGATGGAAAGCGAGGTAATGGCATGGACTTCCTTTGGGTGTTTTGATCAGTTTTTTGAAAACAACTCATCTTCGAGACAGCACCACAACACACAGAGGAGTTCCTAAGGCCAGAGGCTCGGCCAGCCCAGCTGTCACAGCACATCTCACCGCGGGGCTGCTGCACACACGCTTAGGAAAAAATTCCTGTACGTAACAACTCCTGGAGAAACGACACCACCTCGAACAAGGGCTGCCGGGTCGGCACAACGTGGCACGGGCTGCCCAGGGCGGCTGCGGGGCACCCCAGGTTATGGGGTCACTGAACGCACACTGTCACATCGCAGAGCCCCCGAGGGGCCCTGCGGGCACCGGCACAGCGGCACGGACCGGGCCCCACCGCCCGGGAGAGGAGAGGGAGAGAGGCAGGGGAGGGAAGGGAAGGGGGCACTGCCCACCCCCAGCCCCGCACGCAGCACAGGCCGCGGCCCCCGGGGCTCTCAGGGACCCCCGTCCAGCCCCGGCCCGGCCCGAGGCCGCTGCCGGCAGGACACGGGCACGGCCCCGAGCCCCGCGGGGCTCGCCCAGCCCCCGCTCCCCGGCCCGTCCGCCCCGCGCTCACCCACCGCCGAGCCTGAGGCGCCCCGGGACCGGACCAGCACCGACACTGACACACACCGACACGGCACGGGCAGGCACGGACACACCGACAGACAGACAGACACACAGACCCGGCACTCACCGACACTCACCCGCGGCTGCGCCCGCTCCGCCCCCGCCGCTCCTTCCGGCACCGGCGCCCGCGGCGCGCGCACTCGGCTGAGCTCGGCTCTGCTCGGCTGAGCTCGGCTCTGCTCGGCTGAGCTCGGCTCTGCTCGGCTGAGCTCGGCTCTGCTCGGCTGA
>NW_016690449.1:782107-802070 GCF_001604755.1 Lepidothrix coronata | reverse complement strand
GGCCCCGCCCCCGGTCTGGCCCCGCCCCCGCGGAGCCGCAGCGTTGCTCCCGGAAGTGCCACGTGTCGGCAGTGCGGCTGCGCGCGCGGCGGTTCCGGTGCGTGGTGCCCCCGCCCGGGCCCGCGGGCGGTGCGGGAGCGGCGGCCGAGCCATGGCCCAGCCCGGGGCACCGACCGGCCCACAACGGTCCTACACCAACGGTGAGCGCGAGGGCAGCCCCGGGGGCGGCTCCGGACTCGTCCCGCTCCCCCCGGGGCAGCGCGGGCGCGGGGCCGGTGCCCGCGGGCAGAGCGCGGGGAGGGGGTTCCGGGGCGGCCCGTTCGCTGCCCCGCTCGCTGGGGGACACCCGGCCGGGCTCGGCGGGGCCCTCAGCGACTCCCGCACACCCGCGGCCCGAGGGGAGCGCGGCGGGATCGAGTAGGGACACGGGGAAGCAGCGGGAGCGGCGCCGGCTCCGTGTGTGAGCCGGGAGCGGGCCCGGACCGCGGTGTCGCTGAGACAAACACAGAGCGGCTCATCGGGCACGGGAACCCTTCGTTCTCATCTCTGTTCGTGCCCAGCGCCCCCGGTACGCCCGGTGTCGCGCGGGGTCCCCGCGGTGACAGCCCGGGGTTTGACCCTTGGAGCGGCGCTGTACGTGTGGCACCGCGGTTATCGCTGAGCTCAGCCTGCGCCACGGCCGGGCTCCCTTATCTTGTCATTCCCGTAAAGCCGACGTTATCTGCTCCCTTGTGCTGCGAACTGGGAAGGTGCTAGTGACTTTCTTTCTCGGGAAATATACCTTTATAAAATTAAGATACTCAAGGTGAAACCGAACAGCTTATAGCCAGTGTTTTAAGCTAGAAATAAAGACATACAAGGCCAGCCTTCTGTCTGTATCTGTTTTCGTTGTATGTGTGCAAATCTGTGCTGCTGTGTCTCCTGATTTCACACACACACCCCACATCCTCTGCACTTGCTTCTTTAATTATACACTTGTGTGTCTCAGTAGCTCTGCTGCAGCATAAGCAACTCAGTTATAATGAGATCTTTTGATTTTTCTTCCCCCCCCTCCTTCCCAGCACGTTTATTGCTTTTCCTCAAAATCATCGGCAAAATGACATTTCACAAATAACTGTGGAGTTGCCTCTGGGGTCAAGGCAGTGGGAAGTGTGGGAGAGCAGTGTGGGGAGAGAGGCTCTGTTCTGAGAGCTGATGGTCTGAGCAGAGCCTGCACAAAGGGAGCCTTAGCTAATGGAGTGACTGAGTGGGATGATTTACAGGCTGGCAGTGCTTTATGTTTGCTGATTTCCCTGGTGTCAGATTAAGCACATAATGAAAGTTCTGGAGAGGCAGTCGGAGGAAGAGGAATTTCAGGCTACTCAGCTGTCAGGTGCATGAAAAACAAAGAACTGAAATGCAGAGCTATGCAAATGCTAGGTAAAAGAGTCAGACAGTTGTTAGAATGTGTTAGAGGTAAGGTTTGGGTTGCTGGTCTTTCAAATAAATCAGGTTGCTCAAGCATGGACGGCTCTTAGCACTGTTTAAGATACATGTTGAGAAGGTGCTGTGGTCCTTGACAGCTTTATAAAACAGCGTTGAGAGTGCTGTAGTGGGGCTGGTCTGTGAGGAAAGAAGACTGTCAGCTGAATGATGGATCGTTACATGGCTGTCAGCCCTTCCTCTCAGCTTGTTGCTTGCTGAGCTGTTTGCAGGTAACTCCCTGCCTGTCCACCAAGGCAGTGAATTATCAGAGCAGCACCATGTGCTGACCAGGAAATTGTTTAGCAGGAGCATCGGGTTGCTTGGCAACAACCTTCCTCTCCTTCATTCCTGTTTGGCTTTTAATAGGGCCAGGATTCTGCTCTCATTTAACTGCAGGTTTCTAGCTTGCTTTCCAGTTGATAGATCTGAAGTGCAAACAAGAAGGAGGAACAATTCTTTTAGAACTGCTTTGCTCTTCTTATGTGGTATCTTAACATGGCATTTAATGAGGTGCTTTAGGAGGGTTTGGAAACCAGTGGGTTGGAGTCACTGGTGGTGACTGATCCCGTGGCATCTGTTGGGATGTAACTTTTCAGAGTGTTTATCCTTGCATCTCCCTGGAGGTTGGAAAGCTTGTGGCTGGTGAAAGTGATGTGCTAAAGAACTGGCTTGGAGTAGGGGGCAGTGTAATTGTGTGTGGTAGAAAATATGACTTGGATCCTGGCCTTCTTCATTAGTACTTTGACCATTTTATAAAACCACCAGGCAACATTCGTATATGTTCTGGTGCTATTCCTGAGCTCTTAGAAACGTTAAATGACCTTCTGTTGCTCTAGAGGTGTCTTGTGCTGTTCAGTACGTGGCCTTTCTTCTGTTACTAACTCATTTCTCTGGTCTCTTGAGTGTCTAGTGCAGGTGAAGTAGCTCTTCAGCCTACACAGAATTCCTTGTTTGTTCTTGGCTTCACAAAAACCAGCAGCACTTGGGGAAAGCTGGGGGGCCCAGATGCTCTTTGATGGGCCTCAGTAAAGAGGTCAGGTCAAGATGGGAGCCTGGCAGCAACAAACCAGCGAGTCCTGAGCAGTTTTTGTGTGCTGTGAAACCCTTTGTAGAGCAGTTTTGCCTCTCAGTGCTATTTCTTTAGCTTTGTTGGCAGCTTTATGCAGGCTTGTCTTGGAAACATGAACTACACGAGAGTATCAAGACATTTTGTCATCCTTCTGATTTTAAAAATTGAAATTTGAAACATTGTGCTGTGGTGAATTATATTTTTTTAGTAGTAGTAGTGGTAAGGTGCCATAGAAAATATCAAGTTGGTCGGCTTTGGGTATCACCTCACTTCTGTTTTATCCTCAAGCAGGAAAACAGTGCATAAGAGAGCAATCCAAGTACTCTTGATTCCTGTCTGGGCTACAGAGTTGTGCCTGAAGGTGAATAATCAAGTTAGGAAATTAATTAGTATTTGTTCTGTATTTTTCATACAGCTTATGGTAATGCTGTTGCATCAGTGTGTGTGTGAATGCAGACAGAAGGTTTGGCATCACATAAGAATTCTCCATCATTTTTAAAGTTAGCGAGTTTCATTGACAATGGGGTTTGTAAATTGATTGTTGCAAACCCATCTGATACACTGCAGGGTAATTTTTGGAGGTGAGTCATAACAGCATTTTCATCTTTGTGAGCCACCACTGATTGTAGAGAATTACTGATTGCAAAGATTCATGAGCAGCATTGTAAGGACAGTAGGTTATAACTGGATTTCCTAACTGAATCATAAATTGCATGTTGAAATTAATGGGTGGGGAATGGACGGTGTGTACTTTTGATGCACAAATAACAGAGGAGTGAGGATGAGATCATTGGCACTGTAGTAGTTAGTGTGGATCTGTGCAATATTCCCTGAATTACCACCTGTCTGTGACCCAGAGCCTAAGGCTTCCTAGGGATTGAGGAGCTGAATGACCAGTGCAGTGTTTGTCCTAACTGAGAATTTCAATGTATTCTGCATTTAGCTTAATTTATTGTTAGAATAGCCTGAGTTCAAAGTTGTTTTAACATGGAAATGTGAACTTGCTCACTTTTCAGAACTTAACTAGAATGTTTCAGTAGGAAACCAGCTGTCTTTGGTTTAATGTTAAATGAAATTCTGTGACTTCGTTCTGGTGGCAGCTGTTTCCAGTACTCATATGATAGCTATCTATATATCTATATATCTATATTCACTGTCCAAGCTAATATCTCTGACATGTTTTTTTAAAATTTAAGTGTTGAATCCTGCAGGCATTTCTGGTCTGGAGAATTAAGTGCTTTTGTTTATCTAGGTTCAAAAAAATTGTTCAAATATTAACTAAATCTGGAAAACAGTACAGGGTTGCAAAGAAAAGAATCTTAACTCTGAGCCATAAAGAGGTTCTTTTCTGCTCTCACATGTATAACTGTGTGTGTGGAATGTCTCCAGTATTCAAGCTGTGTGTTTAGAGGACAAGGAGAGCCACAATGTGACTGGCTAAACAGAAAAATACAACATTGAGAAGAGTTTTGGTAATTTTGAGTGGCTGGCTGGGTATGCAGTATCTAGTGCATTGTGCTCAGAAGGATTTCAGAGAATTTATAGCCTCTCTTCAGGATGTCTGTTTTGTGGCAATGGTATGGACAACCTGTAGTAGTACCTTTCTTGATGGAGCTCTTATTGCAGTGGAAATCTCGTGGGATTCTGTATCTCTGTGTTCCCTGGTAAAGCAGAAATCGGATGATGCCCTTGCTGGTGTTGGTTACTATTTGGAGAGTTATTAACCCTTTTTTCAATTTTTTTTCTTCAAATGAGTAAAACTCAGCAGAGCTATACCAACCCACAAAAGCATAAAGAGCATCATTAACCCATCAAGTTTTATTTTCCTGACTGGTGAATTATTTTATGATAAACTTACCCTTCATTCCATGTTGGTGACAGTAGGCCGCTCACATGCGTATGAATAGTTCTCTGACTAAAATTAACTGCAGAAACTTTCATAGATTAACTCTGTCACTTGAGAAGTAGCGTGGTGACCTATGCTGGAGCTGGCTGGTGGTGTCTTTGTGGTAAGCTGAAGTTTAAGTAGATGTCAGTCGTCATGTGAAATGGAGTTATTACGCAATGGATCTTCCGCTTTCGGTCTGCTCATGTGCTGCTGCCAGCTGTGTGAGAGTGCTCCTCTGTGGTCAGCTTGCTTTTGGGTGTTTCTGAAGATTCAGATGGTATCCTGGGTGAATTTCAGTCCAGGAGCATGAAATGCCTAGTGGTTGCAAGGCTACTGTAGAACAAAACAAAGATCTAAGTGTTGATAGCAAAATACTGCCAAATTCACGTCCCCTGTAGCAATACTTCTGTCACACCTGACTGTTTAAAGGAAAAATGGCCTGGAGACTCATAAAATCCCAAGGAAAACATCTCTTATTTTCAGAAGTGATGCACCACACTGACTTCCTAAAGAGTGTAGTTTTCTTTCTTGCAGGCCCTGTTCAGAACCAGCTGATGCACTCACCCGATGGCCAGGGATACAACCCTGCGGTTCCAGGACCGTACCCCCATCAGGCGCCAGCGAAGGTTCCTCCACATCAGTCTCCTGGACAGTATAACTATAGTGGCTCTCAGAATGTTTCTCAGTTAAACAATTATCAAGGACCTGGCCAGACTCTGAACAGACCCCCAGTGCCAGCTTTCTCCGGGTCACCAGTACCACAGACAGGTCCTGCTCCGCAAGTGCTGCCGCCGCCCGCGTTACAGAACTCAGCTGCTCTATCTTCTGCTGGAAGCTTTCCCCCTGGAGCCAGCCCACCGGTGCTTTCAAACTGGCAGTACAGCCAGCCTCCTGTGAGTCAGCCACTTGGGGCTCAAACAAGCCATTTGGCTCATGGGACAGGGACAGGGCCAGCTCAGCCACCGTCGTCATTGTCAGGAAGTACAAATCCCCCAGGGAGTTACCAATATGCTGCTTCTCCGGGAGGTCCCCAGCTTCAGAACAGCTACATGAAGCCAGGTAACCATCCCCTCTGGATGCCTTAGCAATGTCCATTTCTCAGTGTCCTTTTGAAATAAAGAGGATAGAATTGACTCTGCAGTGGCACTTAGCTTGTGGAACAAGACTCAAAGCAGATATGCCCACTGGAAATACTGGGGTGCTTTCTTTTGGGTAGAAATGGAAGTTCTGTGCACAGGTTGGGTGTTTCAGTTGGCTGAAGCAGGTAACTCCTGAATGGTGTCTCATTGTTTTGGGACACTGTTTCTGTGACCTTCACCATTCCTTGGGGTGGCTCTTGGAGCATTAACATGTTTCAATCCAGGACTTCTCAGTTAAAAAGTATAGTTCTGTTTAGTGAGCTTGGTCTCCTTTTAGCATGGTTAGCTTTTCTGTAATCACTTGATTCAGGTTGTTTTCTGAGCAGCCTAAGTCAGGTTGATGCAAAAAATTGGAGCGCAGCCTGGAAAGAAAACTGAAAAGTATTCTGTGCTGTCGAAATGAAAAGTTCAATGTAAAACTTCCTCCCTCCAAACTTGCAATTTTCACATTTGATGATAATTGTCAGTCTTTAGAAAGTACTCTAAAAGTATGAGACTTGTTCCTGCTGGTATATGCAGTGGTAAAAGCTTTTCTAACACTAAATAGCTCTATTATGCAACTTGTGATTGTTGTGGAAACACGGTTAATACTCAAGTTTCTCTTTGCCAAACTGCTGTCTGTTGTTACGGAGGTTTTTCTGACTGAGCATGCGAACAGGAATTAAGTACAGAAATATTTTCCATGTAAAAGCTAATAATTTTTCTTGTGAAGTGCTTTTAGCCTCATTAGAGACTTTTCTCGATGCTAATTTTTTTGTTATATGCCTGACTAATTTTGTTATGCTGTTCAAAATGTCCCAAGCTCACAAAATTTATGAAACTATTTCTGGCACTGAATTGGAATAGCCAGTTAGTACTCTGGAGTTAGTTAGGTGGGAGATTTTGGAAAGTGGCATATGAAATAAGAGCAAGTGTTTGGAATAATATCCATTCAGTGGTGAATCCTCCTGAGCGATTTCCCTGGTATTTTTTGGTAGAACAATGATCACTTGTAATTCAGCTCATTTGGTGATCACTCCAGACTCAGTTATGAAGTGTCAGTGCTTTCTGTACCTCTTGAAATTCTTGCCAACAATAGCAACAAAAAGCTGACAGATCAACAGCTACAGGAACCCAGCCTGACAGAAACAACCTGAAGTTGTGAGACCCTCTACACACATTAGGGTTTATGTATCTCATGCTGTTTATCCTCTGAATAAGAGGAATATTTAGAGTTCAGCCTGTGTGTTTTCCTAACAAAACTTAGGTGACTTTTTTCAGCTGGGTTAAACTCTTCCTAAAGGTTGCTTTTTTTACAGGATCTGCACCTCCACCAGTGACTCAGCCTTTAACTCCACTCCACCCTCCAAGGCCACCTTTAGGACCCCCACCAGTTGGAGGTCCACCAAGGCCGCCAACAGCAGTAGCAGGACCCCCTAATGCACAGTCTCTGCTAAATTCAGCTGCAAATAGAGAAGGTAAGAAATCATCTGCTCTTTATGTTGAATTCCAGCATGGCAATTTGCTGTAATAGGCAACCTTTGAAGTCAAGCACATTGTTCTATTAGAGACTTGAATTGTAAAATTGGTACTAATACAGCTAATAATTTAATGTGAAAGGAGCAGGTAAGGACCTGGAAGGAAGTAAAATACTTCTTGTAGACAGATGTTAATAAAATTTTAAGAACTAACTAATTTTCAAGTGCTGTTTAACATGGCCATGTCTCCCATGGTTGGTATTGTGTTTTTTCTTTGTTGTGTTCTAAAATGATAGTGAAATTCTGATTTCTCTGCACTCCTGACTGCTGTGGGGACAAAGTCTATGCATAATTTGCCATATTGTTTTTTCTGCAGGGAGAGCTAAAATGTGGACCCTGCAATCTCTTGGTAGCTGTATCTTATTATTCCCCTCTGTGTAAAACCACTGAAAGACACATCTTGGATTTGTTCATTTTCTGAAGGAAGTTACTGCAGGCTGTTAAGTGTCAGCTGTTCAAGACAGATACCTGACTTTCTGTGTCTCCTGTGGGCCTTGCACAAACATGCCATTGTTTAGGAACTCCTCAGGGCTCTGTATCAGACAGACTGCAGCTGGATGGTATTTAGTGCCCATTCTAGATAGGGCCACGTGCTAGTCAGCAGCTTTATTTTTACATATATAGTTTGTTCTGTCAGAGCCGTTGGTTCCTTGCATGTTCAGATTGACACTTTCTTGTGTGTGGTAGCTGTGTGAGTACAAGAATAGTAGATTCAGATTTAGCTTAATTTAGAATGTATTAAATGCATTAGAAACAGCTTTTGCTTAGAAAATATTTTCTTCATAATTAAGAAACATTTTCGTAGCCCTGGAGAAATAAAAATGTTTAGTCTAGGAAGCAGGTTGACTGCTGCATTCTTGCAAGATTCAGTGTATGATGTGAGTTCTTTTTATTGGGTCATCTTTGAAGATTTTAATGATAATAAAAATAATTTGAGAACCTACTTCTCCTTAGCAATAGATAATTGTGTTTGTATATTTAGACATAGTTAGCTTACCAAAAGCTGTCCTTTGGGAGCACTCTCTCAGTTTCAAGGTTTTCTTATCTCAGATGGAATTTCTGTCTTGACTGATATGTGACCATATCAGAACTGTTGCTGTTTGGTGACCAATACTGGACCAAGTGTGTAAGTGAAGGGAATTTGGTGTTTCTGTGAATTATCAGTGGAAAAAGTTTGTCAGGGAACTCAGTACCTAAGCTGTCCCCTGACCCTTTACTGCGTGGAAAGTTATGGCAAACACCTGATGGAAAGGAATCGCAGAAGGTGGTTGAACCTTGAAAAAAGATTGTGAGGTTTTATATATGTCCTTTGTTGAGGTCACAAAGGAAGGGTGAGAAAGAGGCCAAAGTGTTTATTTAATTCAGTTTTGTCCTGGGACAAAACCGAAGTAGATCCAAATTATGCTCACCTAAATATTCATCCAGCAAGTAGGATTGTTTTGCAGTTAACTCATTAAAACATCTTCATAACTTGTGAATTTTTTTTCTGATCCTTTTCCTTCAAAGGTGATGCTGCATCTGCTGCCAGTGATGGGTCTGTGGTGCAAAACAGCTACGATGCAATAGAAGGTGGTGGCCTCATGGGTAAGGCTTGGGGAGTAAAAAACAGTTGCTATTATCATGTAACTTTTAAGAGTCTGGGAAAGATAGAAGTTTAAGCATTTATGTACAAACGTATGTACTTGGTTCAATGCCTGTGTTGAAGCTAAACATGAAATTTGAAGCATTGACAGTTAGCATGTCTTTGCCTGTAACACACAAAGCAGGTGAGAGCACTTTGCAAAATCGACAGTAGTTGTAATATTTACACTTAGAAACTAAAGCAGCTCTCCAGCTGTACTGATGCCCTGAGTAAGATACAGTTCCTCAGAAATTAAGTCTTTGTCTGCTCTGCTTTCAGCAACTCCACATCATTCTCCTGCTGCCCCGAATCTTAAGATGAATAGAAGTGTTGGGTATTCTTACCCTGCCTTACCCCCAGGCTACCAACATCCTTCTCCTCCTGGAGCACCAGGAATGCACGGAGCTGCTTTGCAATATCCAGATGGATCAAAACATTTCCACCAGGTAAAGACTGTCTGGTTTTTATCTCAGTACTACCTGTGGGGCGTGTGTGGGTAAAGAAAAGGGATGAGTGGTGTGTGTTGTACATCTCTAAGGTGCTGCTTCTGTGGTTCCCTGTTTAAGCACCATTTGTTCTAAGAGGATGGATGTAGCCTGAATTAATGCTTTTGCCAGTGCCTTTCTGAAGTGCCAGCTCTATCTGAAGTGTTCTATCCTCACATCTGTTCAGGATGTTTCTTTCAGCTGCTTTTGGCATGTTTCTCTTCCCTTGTGTTCTTATTGTCAGCTGAAGTATTTGGGGTTTTTTTGCTGAACTTTGAAACCGAACTGAGCAACATTTCAAGAGCTTTGTAACAAATGTAACAAATTTTTACCTCTGCTGTGTTACATGCCTAAGTCCAAGTTTGTGTAACAAGTAGTATTCTACATATATCAATACAATGGCAGTTAATACATGAACAAAACAAACTGAAAGGGAAATATGTTTACTTTTGAAATGAACTGTGGGTTTCAGCCAAATAATTGGTGTTAATTTCTGAATTTTTATTTGACTCTAGCCTGCCCTGGGCACTAATCACTTAACTGCATCAATGGGTGGCCTGAGTCTACAGCAAGAAGGGTTAAGACCTGTGAATCTTCTTCAAGAAAGGAATATTCTTCCTCCGACCCTCCTGAAGGCTCCTGTCCCAAACTTGCACGAAGACATCCAGAAGCTCAACTGTAATCCTGAGTAAGATTGTCTGTTTGCTATAATTCATCAAAATAAATAGAAGTATAAATTTCTGCTTATAAACATAACTTTACAAACTATTTCCTTAACACTGTGAGTAGGAAACATTGAAGTTGGGCTTCACTGTGTTAAGATAAAAGGCGGTAAGTGGGTTTAACTTTGAAGTTGGGAAAATTATTTGTGTAGAAAGTATGAGGGAAAATATGTTGCTTGCAAGGCAGCTATAGATAGGTGGAGTACAAAAACTTAATAGCTGGTAGTATGATTGAGAAAAGATATAAAATAGGAATTAAGTCATTCAAGTGAGGTACACCAAAAAGATTGTGAATGCAGAAATATAGGTGAGCTCTGTATTGAAAGTAACCTTTTAAAACAACAGAATAAATGAAATATCAGACAAAAGGCTGGCAGTTGGTTATTCAAGTCATCTCTCTGAGGAGACCAACCAAACTGTGTGTAGCCAGGTAGTCCTGCTTTGCAAATCTTTTTATGACAGAGGAAACAACAGTGCCTTTGGGACGCTGTTCATGCAAACAAGCTGGACTGGATTTGCAAACCTGCCATGCACATCTGCTCTTTGCAGAAACACCTGAGTGCTGAACCCTCAGAAAATGACTGTGGGGTTGTTTTTAGTTACTAAGTTTTAAAACAACTTTTTAAACTTTGCTGGTTCTGATTTATTCCAAAATAACACTTCATATATAAAGATTTGGTGCAACTTTGAACGTTGTTAGGCTTACCTTTGACTTGAGTGACTAAAATAACACTCAACTCAGTGTAAAGAGCATTTGTATAAAATAACATAAGAACTCAAAAGATGGTTTATGGGTCAAGCTCAGAGAAACAAAATGATGTGACAGAGATGGAGAAGATCCTTTATCTGGAAATGGAAATTCACCATCACCAGCTCTAGAAAAATATACTGTACTACTGAAATCATAATTTATTTTCTGAAAGCCTCTGAAAATAACCCTTTGTCCTCCATGTAGGTTGTTCCGCTGTACCTTGACTAACATTCCTCAAACTCAGGCCTTATTGAATAAAGCCAAACTTCCTTTGGGGCTCCTGCTTCATCCTTTCAAAGACTTATCGGTATGACAAATATTCAAAACTTTTAACTGCTGAAATATCAACTGTGCCTTTACCAGAGTCCAGAGTTGGACAGTGAATTATAAAACAAGGGCAGGTATCTTGGCCCAGAAAAATTACCATAGTAACTGACATTTCCCTGTTCCATCCAGATCACTGTAATTTTTCTAAATTATTTCTCCCTACCACTTCTTAATGAAAAAACCCAACTCTCAAACCGTAAAAAAACAAAAGTATAGAGACAGCACAGCCCTGGAACTGTGACAGAAGACAACACATCTAAATTCCAGTTTATCTTGTCACATATCAGTTGTAGTTATTGATTTCCTATACCAAACCTAGTACTAATTCTAAACTCAGTTAAGACTTGACAAAGTTGAAGGGGTTTGGATGTCCTTGGATAGACAGAAGACTGTGACTTCAACAGTACCTCTTTTAAACACTGTTGGGTTTTTTTACAATTTAATTAATTGGCTTTTCTGCCCCTGATTTTTGATCTATAGTGGGTGTAGGACTTGGTCTTAAACCATCATAAAATTCAAGACTTTAGAGGCTTGGAAAGGAAACCTACCCAATCAAATATGTTAGAGCTCAGTTCCTACCTGTTACGCTAAGGAATTGTAGGGATGCTGTGAGGATGCAGAAGTGCTCCTTCCTTCCACAAGAGTGCTTTGAGCAGCTAGCCAGGAAGCAGAGTGTTGTTGCTGTAGATGAATAGCTGCAGTGTGGTGATGCTTTAAAACAGGAAGCTTCTCTCTTCCAGCAATTGCCAGTGGTCACTTCCAGTATTATCGTGAGATGCCGTTCCTGCCGGACCTACATTAACCCTTTTGTCAGCTTTCTAGACCAAAGGAGGTGGAAATGCAATTTGTGCTATAGAGTGAATGATGGTAGGTTTTAAATGTGCTTATTGCTTTAAAGGGTTAAAGTTCACCTTTCCCACCTTGGCCTTTGAGACTGTTACTTGTTGGCCAAGTCAGTGCTGGGGTTGTTGTGAGTCCTGCTGGGCTGTGAGTGTGTTTCCCAATGGCAGTGGTGTCACTAGAGAAGCACAGTTAGCCCAAGTGGTCCCCCAGAGTATCCTTTCAGGTGACAAAATAGCTGCCCTGCCTAGTGTAGTTCTCCAAGAAGTGTTGCCCAACAGCTACAAAAGATATATGTGTTTTAAAATGCAGCACAGCCAGTACCAGTGTGAAATACTAACATATAAACTTACCTGCATAGTTCCCGAAGAATTCCTGTATAATCCTGTGACAAGAGTTTATGGAGAACCTCATAAAAGACCTGAAGTCCAGAATGCTACTATTGAGTTTATGGCTCCATCTGAATACATGGTAAGGCTTTATTTATTTTTAGTTACTTTTACTTAGTCTCTCCCTTTGCTTTGTTTTCAGAGGGAAGTCAGAAAAAACTTTGTTACAGAAGATGCTTTCCAGCTCAGTAGAACAGTTTTTGCTTCAAGTAGTATATTAGAGAACTCTTGGGGAGAACTTCAGATAGTTCACTTCTAAACATTTATGATGTCAGAGTTGTTCTGTATTTAAATATGTAGGTATTTGTAGGTCTTCTGGAAGAAAACTGGAATTCTGGTATTACCAAATGAGAGGCAGATGCATTCAGAAGTTTTAGCTGTCATCTGTGTGCTGTTTTCAGAGTTTAAACTTGCAGTGGAATGAACAAACCTAACGTAGTGAGTGTTATTTGAAAATTAAAGGTAATCTTTTCTTTGCTCAGCTGCGTCCACCTCAGCCACCCGTGTACCTCTTTGTGTTTGATGTCTCTCACAATGCAATTGAGACAGGATACTTGAATACAGTCTGCCAGACCTTGTTAGACAATCTTGACTTGTAAGTACTTTTTTTCTTAAAATCTCCTATTTTCATTCCTCTTAAGAAACTTGTAATAGACACACCCATGCCAGTCCTTCCTGTCTAGAAGAGATATATCCTGGTGTTGGCCAGTGGTGTGTTAAAATGGACCATAAAGCTGCAGTCTTTTTTCCCATCACAGCTGCACCAGTATAAAAGATAATTCTGAGGCATGTTTTTCAGTCTGACTCTCCTATCTGCTTCACCAATCCCCAAAAGAATATAAACATCATGTTTATGAGATCTTTTGAACTGTATTTTTTAAAAGCTGAAATTTAGATAAGCATTTGCTGAAAGAAGTCATACAGCTAATAAACTTTTCATGAAATACATGCTCTTTGAACATATATAAATGCTGCTTGGTATTTTGCAGTTTATTTCTCCCTTTTCTATTTCTGATTGCCCTCTTAAGGTTCCTGCATGTCTGCTAGGTGACTCTGCTATGAGCTACTTTTTTGTTGTTTGGGTTTTTTTTTTAATCTCCACAATGACTTAGTCAAGCTTTTGCAGTGGAGCTGTGAAGCTACTTTGTAATAACCATGGAGAGATGCAGTGGATGTTTAAAAATAAAAAAAAAGCCTGCAGAAATGAAATTTCATCTTGTTGAACACCATATGTCTCATTTTCAGGCTTCCTGGGAACACTAGAACAAAAATAGGCTTCATAACATTTGACAGCACAATCCATTTCTACAGCCTTCAGGAAGGTCTCTCTCAGCCTCAGATGCTTATAGTTTCAGATATTGAAGGTATGGAGAAATAAATTCTGTGATTAGTATCTACTAATGACTGCCTGTTATGACAGCCTTTAAAAATATGTATATCTTGTGAGAGTTTGTAGGTCAGATCATTAATCTCTCTGGTAATGCCTTTAGGAGTAGCACATGTGTGTGTTCCTTTATGAAGTCATCTCCCTGATGTCTCCCTGAGCAGTGCTGGGGCTGCTCTTGACTTAAAACGTGCAGCCAGCCTTCCTAACTCCTGGTTTAATTTGGACAATTATCTGGATTCCTCTCGAGGTCCCAAATACTGATGCTGGGTACATTTCTATAGATTTCCTGGTGACTGGTGCTTAGTGCTAGTCCTGCTGCCTTTCAAGTCACCTTTCAGCATGTTGTGGGGCAGGGTGGAATGAACACTGGAATTATTTGCTCTGTGGTTTTACTTAATAGTCTTGATTATCCTTCAGCCCAGTTGATTGCTACTCTAACACAGCATTCTAGCCACAGGAATGCTTATGAGGAAAAAAAAAAAGAAATCCACATAATTATGTTTACATGGGTTTATACACTGACACCCTGTGCTTTTTTCAATGGTTGGCAAATACAGTCAGGGAAGTGTTCTTTAAAGATAACTGAAATACTTTTTTTTCCCTTCCAGATGTATTTATACCAATGCCAGAAAACTTATTAGTAAATTTAAATGAAAATAAAGAGGTAAGAGCTAAGAACTATCTTAAGTAACTAGTGACATAGTTTGGGATATGTTTGGTAATTCTTGGATTACTTAACGCTCTTGAACACCTACTGTTCAAATGCCAGGTTTGAGACAGAAAAGAGAGGTTTTATCTGTGTGACTCTGTAAACTTTGGCCAACTTCAAACAAGGCAGTACTTCAATTTTCTAGGACTTTTTCTTTACTACCTTAATATTAGAAATGCTAATACACAATTATGTAGTTCAGCAGTCAGCTCTAGAAAGAAGAAAACTCTGAAGACTCCGAGACTTAATATTTGTGTTTCCTCACTTGTAGCTAATTCAAGATCTGTTGAAGACCTTGCCACAGATGTTTACCAAGTCTCTGGAAACTCAGAGTGCTCTGGGCCCTGCATTACAGGCTGCCTTTAAACTGATGTCCCCCACTGGAGGTAGAATCACTGTCTTCCAGACGCAGCTTCCCACTGTGGGAATGGGAGCACTGAAGCCACGAGAAGAGCCAAACCAAAGAGCAACTGCAAAGGTTAGGAAAGCAGAAAAGGTTGAGGGAACTGGCAGCCCTGTTCTGTGCATGTGGGTGGTTCTGGGATTGCCTGTTCCAGGTTAATTTTGTGGTTTTCTTGGTAGAAAGAACAAAAAAGCCAACTAGGCAATATAAACACAGATTAATTATCTGATTTTTTTTTTTTTTAAGATATTGCTGTAATCAGTGATGGAGAATCAGTTATTTGTGCCCCCGAAAACAGGCAATAAATCTGTTTGAATTTCCTTTGTATTTTGTAATTCTGCCCTGTATTAACAGGACATACACCTGACACCATCGACTGATTTTTACAAGAAGTTAGCCTTGGACTGCTCAGGGCAACAGGTTGCAGTGGATTTATTTCTTCTTAGTGGGCAGTATTCTGACTTGGCTTCTCTAGGTAAGTCATATAAAGCTGTTGAGGGGTGTGTAACTCTTGTACTTTTGGCAAATGTATAGAATCTACGTTAAAGTTTAGTGTATGAACCTGATTTGAACTAATCTAATGTGTCAAGATGCAAATTCATCCTTGCTGAGCAGTGACAGTGAATAGAATGATGTTTAGTTAGAAGTTACTTTCATATCCTCCCTTAGTGAGTCAGGATTTTTGTGATACTGCTATAAGTGGCTGAAATACTTTCCTCCTTTTTATGCCTTTTAACCATCAGTGTAATTGTCTTTAGAGTAAGTTTTATTATAATTATTTTCTTCTCCATTTAACTAAACTATCAAGTGACCAAGTACCTGCAATTTCAGGTCAGTGGAAAATTATTTCCCACCTGAAACTGCACACATACTTAAAGATATAGTTGTGTTATATCTGTGTCTCTGTATGCAGGTCTATAACTGTGTATCAGAGTGATTTGCAGTTTAATAATTAAAGGGAATATTGCATTCAGCTGGTATATTTAAAGGCTGCAGCAACTGTCTGCACTCTCCAATGTGTGCTGGTTTTGTTTCAGGTTGTATATCCAGGTATTCTGCAGGTAGTGTCTATTACTACCAGTCTTACCATCATAAACACAACCCTGTCCAGGTGGAGAAGTTGCAAAAGGAGCTGAAACGATATCTAACTAGAAAAATTGGGTTTGAGGCTGTCATGAGGATAAGATGCACAAAAGGTTTGAATTCACTTTCTTAGATTTTTGGGGCAGAGAGGAAGTGGGTGTTTGCTGGTTTTTGGGAATGTTTTGATTGGTATTTTAGCTGATTTGTAAGCTTAAATGCTTAAAAGGTAGAGATTAGAAAAGTAAAATTCAATACCAGAGATCAGACAATTTGTTAAAGACTGTATTTGCAGTATATTTTCTGGCATCTAAGTTCCATTTTACAATGGTTAAAACTGGATATTGCGTTGGACTGCTATTTCAGCAAGGTACCTTTTAAAACCTAGAGACTTTCTACTGTTGTGCACTGATTTGCCTTGCTAATTCCTGCTTTCTCTTAGGCTGTGTGGGTTCTTTGGATTACTTGTGTGTTTGGGATATTTGCCTTTTCTGCAGATACTGTATTTCATTGAGAGGGAACATTCTGACACAGAGCCATCTACACTGGTGGCACGTGTGTAAACAGTGTCTGTATTTCACAGCTATGAAACCCAAACTGATCTAATACTTGCTTATCTTGCAGGGCTTTCCATCCATACTTTCCATGGGAACTTCTTTGTAAGATCCACAGACTTGTTGTCGTTACCCAACGTGAACCCAGACGCGGGGTACGCCGTGCAAATGTCCGTGGAAGAGAGTCTGACTGATATGCAAGTTGTTTCTTTCCAGTCAGCTCTCCTGTACACGTCCAGCAAGGGTAAGAGGTACAGGTGGTGTCACCTGCAGTGTTCACATGAGTCTTTGTGTCCATCTGTCAGCTGCAGTTCAGCTGCAGTAACTTACTTAAACTGCCTTATTTAATATCAGGATCACAGCTTGGGTATGTCATTGATGTCGTTGCTTCTTTCAGACCGAGAAGTTTCTTGGGAAACATAGTTTTGGTCTGAAAATAAGTAGGCTTAACCCAGAAACTGAGAACTAATCATTTTAAGGGCTACTGGAAATGGCCTGATTCACCATCTGTATGATAAACTAGGTTGAGCAAACAGTGGCATTTTAGTATTTCATAAAACAAGTATGTTGGGAGACAACGGTTTTCTTTTCCTGCAGGTGAAAGACGAATTCGTGTGCACACCATGTGCTTACCTGTGGTGACAACACTGAGTGATGTGTACCTGGGGGCAGACGTGCAGGCCATCACCGGGCTCTTGGCCAACATGGGTAAGTGTGCTCAGAGCCTGTGTGGGTATGCATGGATCCCATCCTTAAAGCTCTGAGCAATAATCCTCTAGGAGAAGGAAAAAAAAAGAAAAATCTTTTAGAAGAAAATATTCCCGCTTTCTAAGAGTACTTTCTAAGTAGAAAGCCTAAGAGTATTGTTTTTAATGCTTAGCTTAAGTATCAGTAGAGCTGTGTGTAGTCACCTGGACTTAGGCTTAGTCTGGTGCATCATCACAGGCCCCTGGCTTTTTTTCTGAATCATTTCCTCTGGAATGCAGTAAAAGCTTGTTGGGATGCATCAAAGTATACAATAAAGTGAGAAGAGTTAACGTACGTGACTGTATTCCTGCCAAGGGAGGAAAAGGCTCTTACTTGAGCTCTGTGCTCTGTTTTTAGCTGTGGACAGATCAGTGTCTGCCACGCTGAGCGATGCTCGGGACGCCCTGGTGAACGCAGTGATCGATTCCTTGTCTGCTTACCGGTCATCGGTGCTGAGCATCCAACAGCCCGGGCTCACTGCCCCCCACTCCCTGCGCCTCTTCCCACTGTACATCCTGGCACTCTTGAAACAGGTAGGAGGGTGATTGTTTGGCAGGTCAGCTCCAAGTAGAAGGACAGTTCTTTGCTGGAGAATGATTCAGTTCAGAAGTGTATGTAAAACCAAGTATAAATGTATTATTTAATTGAATTTCTGTGAACTCATACTAGAAGTAATTTTAAATGTCGGACAAACTGGCTTTCTCTTTTAGAGAGAACTTTTGGATTCATACCTCTTGATTAGGAATTAACCAGCATGTTCACACCGAGCTTGTTCATTTAAAAGACTTTATAAGTATGTGACCCAATCAAGTGGGAGGAGTGAGCCCTTGTTTAATTTATAGCTGTTGTTTTGTCCCAACAAACCAGGACTATCTCTTTCTTGTAAATCCAGACCTAAGATTCTGAACATTGGAGCCAATCGTTACCTGCTCCAATGTTAATTAAGTTCCATCAAGTACCATTTTTAAGGTGTATGTTAGAGAGACACATTGCAGGATGATTTCATCTCAGGTGTAGTGGATTGATGGTGCTGGGTCATGGTTAATTCTAGAATCCAGAAATGAGAATTGTATGATTTGTATGTGAAACATTGAAGAGAATATAAAATAGCAGCAGTAAAATACCATAAGAAAATACTTGCTGCACATCTCTACGACTTAAGCTGGAAATAAGCAATAGATGGTGTGTGAATTTCAGCTTCTCTGGCTTTGCTTTAATGGTTAAACTAAATGCCTGACTGTTTGCAGAAAGCATTTCAAACTGGGACGAACACACGTCTGGATGAACGGATCTTCACCATGTGTCAAGTGAAAAACCAGCCCCTTGTTTACCTCATGCTCATGACACATCCCAGTCTGTACAGAGTCGATACTCTCACAGATGAGGTGAGTCTTTGCTTTGCTACATGATCTGTCTGTTTGATGGCAAAGACTTGTATGATGTGAAAATAAATTTGTGTTAAGAAGCTCCCAAGTTTCCCACATTAAAGCTGCGTAGCTAAAATGTAATGTTTCATATTCTCCCACTTGTTGCATTTATGCATTTGTTGTTTGGGACTGGATTGATGAATTCTGGAGAGAAGCTGTGCTATGGCTATGGATGGATGAGGAAGGTTTTTCCCTAACTTTTTTAACTTTTTGCCTTATGTTATTATCTTGCACTATAAATCACATGCATATAAAGACATCATAACATGCTTTAACCTTTTGTCGCTCTGCAGCTTCCTTTATTTTAAAATGTCAAGCACTTCTGTGAACAGTGAATGTTTATGTAAAACCCTGAATAATTTTAGAAATCACATCTTTCGTAGATAGCAAATCTGACATTCCAGTTCTAGAACTAATTAACCAAGATGTTGATTAAATACCCCTCTCTAAATAAAACATTGGGATTTATTAGTAAATTATGCACTTGAAGTATGACTTAAGTTAAACTGAGAAAAGGGCCCAGCTTCAGTATTCAGTGTAATACATCCTACTGTTATTTAACCTTCTGTTCTGTTTTGTTGCATCAAGATGTGAACTGCTGGTTTTCTTCTTGCTGCTTCTTTTAGGGGGCTCTTAACATAAATGACAGAACTATACCTCAGCCACCCCTTCTCCAGCTGTCAGTGGAGAAGCTGAGCAGGGATGGTGCTTACCTTATGGATGCTGGCTCTGTAAGTTGAGTAGAGATGGAGATTTTAAAAAGTATCCAAATTTACTTCATGAGAACACTGCTGGGGTGTGTTTTGTGCTGGACTAATGTTGTTATTGATGGGTATCTTTCAGGTGATGTTTCTGTGGGTCGGGAAGAACTGTGGCCAGGGTTTTATCAGCCAAGTCCTCGGAGTTCCAAATTATGGCTCAATACCACAGAATATGGTACGTGCTTGCTTTGCTGAACACCAGCCTTACAGTGCTGCCAGAATGTTTTCATGAGAGCTAAAATACCACTACTCAAATATTAGCCTTCTAGTTGTATAAATCCAGATTCAAGGAAAGAAATAATTGCTGTTACCTCTTGGGGTTTCTCCAGGCTGAAACTTTAGAGAATATATTCCCATGAAAACGCAGTAAGAAGAGGCTGACAGTGATTGAGTTTCTCAGACCTGTGGGAGCAGATCAAGAACACTTGCAAATAGTGAGCACAGTGGGTTAGTGGGGTATCCTTATCTGCAGTAAAACAGGCATCAATCACAGCTCACTCATCATCATTCTGATAGCTAATTGCTGATAGCAGTTTAGTGCTCTTCACTGTTTGAAGCCCTTGCAAAGAAGACAGAACTGAAACTATGCATCACAAAACCTATCTGTCTGGGTTTTCTTTATGCCCAATTAGTTCATTCTACTGTTTTTCTGAAAAATATCCTGTTTGTTTTAATGAAACCCT
>NW_016690449.1:770834-782067 GCF_001604755.1 Lepidothrix coronata | reverse complement strand
TTTTAGACACATCTCCCAGAACTTGAAACTGCAGAATCCATCAGAACACGAGCTTTTGTTTCTTGGCTGAGAGAACAGAGACCTTTCTTTCCTATACTATATATAATAAAGTAAGTGGGTTTTAAGTCGTTGTACTTCTTCAGGAACCTGTTAACAATACATATTTGGATATCATATACTGAACTTCCTTAATGGAAGTTTTAATGATGGTGTGTGCTGTGCCTGACAGATTTGACAACAGATATGACTCGTTGTGAGTTGTCTTAAATTAGAATTTCCACAGACTATAAAAGACTAAATGTCACAGAACAATCTTTAGGTAATGTCATATAAATGAAGTAAATGCTGGTAAGTGCCCTTACTAGGATTAATCACTATTAAGGGCTCTTTTCATATATCCTTAAGCTCTTGAAATGTTTTGCCTGTAACTTTATCAATGTATTGCACTGTAGCTCTTGGCAAATGTTTATTTCACTCAAACACTATTTTCATTTTTAAGGGATGAGAGTCCATTGAAATCAAGTTTTCTGCAAAATATGATTGAAGACAGAACAGAATCAGCCTTATCATACTATGAATTCCTCCTTCATATACAGCAGCAAGTGAATAAATGAAACACTGGCCTTTGGCTCACTTCTTTAAGGAAAGATTTTGCAGTAAAGAATGATTGTGCTTGTAATATCTTCATTAATTCTGTGGCCTGAGGCAGTCAATGAGAAGTTCTCACTGTGATTTCAACGAACTAAAGCAAATAAAGGACCACATCTGAGAATCAAATGTGCAACTACATAAATATTGTACCTTAAAAAAAAAAAAAATCAACCTGTTGGAACCGGTTGAGCACCTTTAATTTGCTGCAAATCGTGTTTTTACTGTAAGTAGTTGCAGCATGAAGTACATTTACAAAGGCAATACTGAAAAGGTGAAATACATTTTGTAAAATAAAGAGTTCTTTGTTGTTCAAAATGTATATTTCTGTAACTTTTTGCCTTTTTTTTTTTTTTTTTTGCTGCTAGATATAAAACCTCACAATACTGATCATGATTTGCAGGGAAATTCTTTCTAAGTGCATCCAGTGATTACAGACAGAGCATCTCAATGTTCAACTTAATGCTTAAAGTAGCAATGAAACAAGTGTTCATTGTGAAATGAACAAATACTTACGGAGTGTAGAATCCAGTGCTTGGATTTGGATTATGGCTAATAGGACTAAAGGTAAGCTTAACCTGGACGAGATGGCTGAATTCATAAAGCTTTTAATAAGTCAGTATTCTAATTTAAAAGCTGGGGAGGAGTGGGCCCTACATGAGGTGGCTGAGTCAGCAGCAAGAGTAGGCTTGGTAGATGGCAAGCTTTGCTTTTCTTCAGTAGAAGGAATAATTTTAATTTCAGTTTGTGGGAGGGGAAGGGCAAGGGAGGTTATCTCAGATTTATTGTTTGGGTTTACGTTCAGTAGACTTTTGGCTGTTGTTTACGTGAACTGAATGTCGGGCCCCTCAGATCTGGTGTTTGTGTGGCAGCGCTTGGGGCCGAACGTTTAGAGACAACACTGAACGTTCTGATGTTAAAACAGGAAATTATTTTTCCAAGAACAAAATTATTATATCGCATTTGAAGATTCGTGTATCATTGCAGACATGCCTGAAGTTGTCAAAGGAGGGTTTTTTTACTGTAGCTGTGTGATGAGCCCAGGTCCAAAGCCAGTGTGCACCAAATAAAAGCTTTAAATATACTCTCAGATCCTGCCAGAGCTGCAGATTGAAGCTGACATCAGACTTGAATCGAAAATTTATATACAAAAAGTATTTAAATAACTTTATAGAAGTGTATTGATAGTTGTTCTGGTTTGAAGATTAGGCTATCATTGATAGCTACCAACACAGAGTATTTAACTTGCTGTATCCCTATGCCTATGGAAGTGTTGCGTATGGAGAAATCTTGGTTTGCTTTTTTGTTTAAGAGTGTAAACTTAAAGGTTTTGCAAAACCTGCTTCCTGGGCCAAGTAACTTGAAGAGGTTGTACACTTGTAAGTGGTCAAACGTACTGTGCTTAGTTCACTTACATTTGGTGACACAAATGTCAGTGGGGTCAACATTTGGGTCAACATTTGCTCCCATTTCAGGCTGTAGCTGCACGTGATTGTCAGGAGTTGCCTTACTTCAGGGGAGGAGTTCCTTGGGGGAAATTGTTCTTGTGGCTTGAGCACAAGAAGCTAAAGTTCAGAACAATGACTAAAATAGCATGGAAAGCCTATTATAGAACCAGTTTAAGCTTCCCTGTCTGCTGCCTCCGTAGCAAACAGGAATATATTTACTTGAACAGCTTTTCAGAGAATTGCACAGTTTCTAGTCATAGTGAAGAGGTTTTTTAAGTTTTGACAGTCTGATTTTTTTTTTCCAGGGGGGAAAGGGGTCTCTTCATTTAAATCATAAATGGAACCTCTGCACTTGCATAGGTTCTGACTTAAACCTTGTGTTTTGGGTATATTATCACCCAGATGTTGAAAACCATCCTTACATCTAACAGCCCACCCGAAGTCTGTTTGTTACTATGACTGTATTTTGCTACTATATCCCTTATTTTTTTTAAGAAACATAAATGTTGGAGGTGGCCTCATTGCTTTATGTACACCAGACTAATGGCTGAAGGTGTCTGTCTTTGTGGCAATTAACAACTTTGAATTGCAGTCCCTAAGTTTGACAGAGCAAAACATGATAAATGAGTCCGATGAACCCTCTTGGAGTTCTCTTCTCTTTGGAAGAAATTCTGTATTAATTTATTCCCTAGCAGTGGGGAAGGCCTGCTGGTTCACTTGTACTGCTGTAAGGGCAACACAGGGCAGATGGACACACACACTACCTAGGATTTCTCATTTTTACATAACATTGAAAAATGAGGACACTGAAGATGAACTGCAAAAGTAGGCAAGAGTGGCTCTGGTACTTAGATCTCAGCATGACAACTCTCCCACTGCAAATGTGTGGTAGAGGTGTGTCTGTTTTTCTAGTTGAACACTTTTGTTTAAGCTATTTCTGTATTTGACACATTAGTGTTCAGCGAACAACATTGTTACCATCCATTTTTACTTTGCTTTCATTATTGTTTTTAATTTAATATATTTGAGTCTAAGTCCACATAGACTGTGTTGCAATAACTAGAATGATTCACTTTTATTTAGAATTAATTTCTTAACAGATTTTAATCAAAGATGCAGAATGGCTGTTAAGTTAAGGGACCATTAAATGTGATTTTAAGGTTCTGTTTACTATTATGGATGTAATCCTTATAGTAAATTTAATTTTGTAAAGTAGTGTATAATATTGTAATATTAAACCTTTGTTTTCTGAACTCAAACATTTGATCTTCAGTATGAAGTTATAAATCTCCCCCCTTCTGAATTTGAGACAGGATTTACTTGTCCTCCTTTTTACAGTTTGTAATTTTCACTGTTTTATTCCTGTAAAAAGTCATTTGTAACACATGCAAATGCTTATTTTATCTGTGCTAATTTATCAGATTTGGCTACTCAATAAAATTAATTGAAAGAACTCATGCAAGTCCATCACTCCTTTCTTATAAATAAAAATAGAGTAATGTATTTGATTAAGTGAGATAAATACCATGCATCAATCAGGAAGTTGGTCTCATGAGCCAGCTGACAGTGATGGTTGGAATTTAGCCTTCAGCAGCATTCCAAGATGGTGATCAATTTTCTTGTAGGTGATCCTGTATCTTCATTTAACATCCCATTCTTTCAGCACCTTTTTGTAAAAGTCATTTCCATTTTACGCTTGCCAATTCTTTTATGGGCTGTTGTCACCGCTGCTTCTGGTTCATCGTGGATGAGTTAATGCATGAGCTTGGTAGTCAGATCTCTGTATTTAACTGTTTTTTGAATACAGAATTCTGTCATTCAGTTTTGTTGAAATATTAATTGGACTTGTCAGCACTGGGGTTTTTTCCCCAATACACATCCCACTGTCCTGCTGCTGCTGAGCTCCACCACTCCGGCTGTGGCTCTGGGCTTTGGAACCCTCAGTGTGGGATCTCCTGTTCCTAACTGAAGTGTCTGGGGCGTTAAGGAGCAAAGTCGTTTGGGGTCGAGGATGTGGAGGGCAATTATGTGAAGTACCGATGGAAATGATCCCTGTCCCCGCTCCTTCAGTTTGGCTCTCGGGTGCTGTCGCCCAGTGGTTGTCTGTGGCAGTGTTCAGGTAGAGGAAGAATTAATGTGGTACAGCTTTATCACCTATCACACAAGGATAGGTGTGATAGACTTTTAGTGTGCATAAACATGAATATTATGCGTCTTGCTAGAAAGAACTGAGTGCACTCCGAGTTCTGTAATGTCACAGCAATTCTGGAATCCTGGAGCGGTCCTTGTGTGTTGGTCTTTGCTCAGTGTGCACAGTCAGTCCGCAGCGGTGCGGCGGCAGATTGGGGTGTTCCCCTGTGGGTGCTGCACGCTTGTGTGCGGTGCACAGCCCCTGCCCAGCCTGAGGGTGCCCCGTCATCCCCATCCCCTCAGCGCCGCCATCGCCCCTTCCCGCCCTCACAGCGCTGTGACGTCACCTCCGAGGCCGCGCCCGCCATCTTTAGTGCTGGCGCCGCGCCGTTAGAGAGCGCGGGGAGCGGGACTCTTCCCTAGCGCGTCCCGCCTTTCTCTTGCCCTTGCCCAAAATGGTGGCGCTCGCTTCAGCGGGCGGGCAGGGCGGTGCCCGCGCCTGCGCGGGACGCGGGGCGCGGGGCGGGCGCGGTGCCGGGCCTGAGGAGCCGGGGATGGCGGACGCGGCGCCCACACCGCCGGGTCCCCCCGCGGGGCTCTCGGCGTCCCAGCGCCGTGCCGAGCTGCGCCGCAGGAAGCTGCTCATGAACTCGGAGGAGCGCATCAACCGCATCATGGGCTTCCACCGGCCCGCGGCCGGCAAGGGTGAGCCGGGTGGCAGGGGTGGTGTAAGGGCTCCGCGCGGGGCTGCGGGGACGCCTCGGGCTCCTCTCGCCCTGAGCGCTGCCCGCGCTCCCCTCGCGGGCAGGAGCGGCGGCGACAGGGCCTGCTGGCTCCCCAGGGTCCCTCAGTGCCGCCTGCCCTCGCAGGGATGCTCTGAGAGCAGCGCGACCTCCGGGGGACCCGCCCTCGGGTAAGATCCGTGTGTCACCAGAACGTCGGGACTTGGGGCCGACACTGTCCCTGGTCATTTCACTGCAAGTGGGTTTTCTTAGCTAAAGAAAGGGTGAGCCTCCCCTGCAAGTGGTTTTTCTTAGTTAGAGAAAGGATGAGCCTCCCCCAGGTTTCCAGTCATTTACTCCTGGCTTTCGTAGCTTGGTTTTTATAGCGGTCGGTTGTCTCTCGTTTGGGTAATGACCAGGCGCTGGACGTTTGTGGTTGGCATGCAGGATTTTCTGGCAGAATCATAGGTAGGTCGTTTATATTTCTCCATATGCTTCAAGTGGGCTGACCATCTTGTCAGGAAAGAGTTGTCAGATTTTGGTTTACAGGGGTGCCCGTGAGCCATGAATCAATGTGATTTAACACTGAGAAGTTCTTCTTAAGCATTGGTTCTCGCTCTCTGGTAGGACCAGACCTGTTGTGTCTCTTGCTTTGGCTTTTGTTCTCTGCCATCGCCTCTCTTGCTCTAAGATGGGTCTTGAGGTTTCATACAGAGCAGATTAACACTGCTCTGCCTCTGGCAATAGAAGACAAGCCAAATTGTTGGAAATGATACAACTTTTGTAATTTTTAATAGCTTTAATTAACCTTTTGTTAGTTGTTTTAATTAATTATACATGCTGTGTTAGGCCTTAAATCACTTTTAGCCAGTGTTTAGCAGAAAGTTGTCATAAGCTACTTTTGTGGGAACGCAGCTTGGGAAAAGTACCAAAACTGTAAGTTTTGTTAAAAGTTAACCTTGAAATACTTCAATGAACAAAGCCTGGGAGAGAGAAAGATGTATTGTTGAAGCTGGACATCTGGAACCCAAGATTTATGAACTGCAAGGGCTTTTTGCAGAAATCAGCAGATAAAGAAGGGTAACAAAGACTCCATAGATGTGATACAAAGTCCCTTCTGAGAGAAAAAGATACTAAAAAGACTAAAGATATAAACTAATTATCATAAAAAGCGAGAAATTAATGCCCAATAAAAGGCAGAATATTAACTAAAGAGAATTATGTAATTAAGAACCAATAAGCATTGATTTGTTTGCTAAAAATGTAAAAATAGGTAGAAAAATTATTTATTGGGTCTGTGTGGGGACTGAAATCTGTCTTACACCTCTGGCTAGAAATGAAGTAATGCCTTGCTTTCTAACTCTAAAAAGACAGTGTTAGAGAGTTTTATGTATTCTGGCAATTTTGGAGTATTTGGCAGCAGAGATACACTTCTGTTGCCTGCTCATTTGTCAGGTTTCAATGCTCTCCTGGGTGATTCATCTTCTGCAAATCTTTGTCTTTTGTTTTATGTTGCTCTGTGCATTTGGAACAAGGTCTTTCCTCCTGTGCAGGCAGTGCTGTTGCTTAGGGAAGTACAGTGTTTTAACTTCTCCACTGCTGACCAGCAGCTTCACCTTGTGGCCTGCACTGCCCAGCTGCCTGTCCCGTGTCTGTCTGTGAAGCAGTGCCCTCTTTAGTCCTTTCTTTTCACTTGGGAAGCAGAGACATCAACCCAGGATGCCAATCCAGTTTGGCCAAAGTGTTGTTCCACGTACCTGCTGTGTGTAACTGCGTGTTTCTGTTTCTCTCCTTCAGATGACGACAGTCACACAGAGTCAAAGCTGCAGCACGAGCAGGATAAATCCAACTCCCTCCCCATTCCTTCGGTTTCCAAGCGAATCGTGCTTGGAGATTCCGTGTGCAGCGTGCCAGGCTCTGCTGACCACGCAGGGAGCCTGGCAGAGCTCCGGGGGGACAAGGACTTGTTCAGCAAAGCCCCCGAGCTGGTCACCGAGGGCACAGGGGAGCTCCGCCACCGGCACCGGGGTGATCTGCCCCCGGAGGCTGCACCACGGCCACCCAGACACGGGCTGGAGCAGTACCTGTCCAGATTTGACGAGGCTCTGAAGCTGAGGAACCAGCTGATGAGTGAGAAGCCGAGCCAGGAGAACGGGAGTGCCGGGGAGGAGTTTGACTCTTTCCGCATTTTCCGGTTGGTGGGATGTGCTCTGCTCGCCGTCGTGGTCAGGGCTTTTGTGTGCAAGTACCTGGTGAGTTCAGGGGAACAGTCCTGCTCTGCAAATTTATTGTGAAATACCCTTCATCTGGGGCTGAAGTCTGTTGGTAGTGACCCAGTTGGGAACTTCAGACACACTACATTTCCACACAGCCACTGTGTAACCACTGAGAGCAGCACGTGTTTGGTCTGTAGTGGTTGAGGACAGATGCACTGGAGTAGTTGTTGCAGTTTAAGTCCCCTGCAAATTTATTCCCTTCTTTTTGAATATATGAGTCAGCTGCTCCCCTAGTTTGGAGTGTACAAAAGAATAATAGGGTAAGAATAGTGTCCCCATCCCTGGAAATATTTGATGCCAGGTTGGAGAGGGTTTGGAGCAACCTAGTCTAGTGGAAGGTGTCCCTGCCCTTCAGGGGGTTGGAATGAGATGGTCTTTAAGGTCCTTCCAACCCCAATCGTTCTGTGATTCTAGGAACAGTAACAGTTGTCCCAAGATAAGTAGATCCTACTCATTTATCAGTCTGAGAAAAGTAATTCTCAGTATTCCTGGTGCCTGCCAGAACAGCACAGAGATGTGTGGCAGGCACAACCTGCCACCTCCTGGATCCCTGGGCTCAGTTTCACTCACTGCTGCTCCCTTCTGTGATTTCTGTGGTTTTAGGCTCCAAATAGGGCAGAACCTTATTTTTGTCATGTAACTTGTCTCCTGAGGTTTGTAGTATTCAAGAATACTGTTGCTGTGTTCCACGAGTTATTTTTTACCTACTAATTTTTATTTATGACTTAGGAAACATTACATTTCTGTGTTTCTTAGCTGTTACTTCTGACCAAGTTAATTTTTGTATATTCTGTTCTGTTTCTTCAGTCAATATTTGCACCATTTCTTACTCTACAACTCGCTTACATGGGACTGTCCAAGTACTTTCCAAAGGTAATTTTTTTTTCAGAATTAGATTAATTTGCAGTGTTTTAAATTTAAATTTGTGTTTAGATTGTATTAGGACCAACACATGTGAAGTATTCTTCTCTTGTTTTAACCTGTAGAGTTGTATTACCAATGCTGATAGTTTATACTAATTTTTAATCTTTCCAGATTTAGTCCAAATCTTTTTTTACAGTTTCTGTGAAAACATGGACTAGCAGCTTGTTTAGCTGTAGCCTAATTAAAAGCATCTGACCAGGAAATCCAGGTAGTTCTTTCATGTCTTCAGGAAATTTGCTTTTCTCCTAGACCATGCTCTTCTCTGGTTACTGTTTGCTCTGTCAGCAGCTGTTCTGCATGTAATATCTGGATGAAATTTGTGAGTGTGTTTGCTAAAGAATGAGGCAGAACATGGGTTTTAAGAGCTCTGCATTCCATTGCTGGTATCAGGTTGAATGGCAGCTTGAAATGAGACATTTATTTGTGTGTGAAACTTGCTGCTCATTAGCTAGATTTGCTCTATCACTTGATTCATATATTTACACCAGGCAATTGTGCTGAAGTATTTGTTAGGTTGATGATTTTGTCAGGTTTGTGCTGCAAAGTGGGATTGAATGATGTTCAATCCATAGTTAAAAGGGAAAATTTACATTTTAAAAGGAATAATACATTACCTGTAGGAAATCAGAATAAATCAGCAGTTCTTTTGTAGTTAAGTATATCGTAATAGTCACTCTAAGCTGATGTGTCACAACAAGAAACAGTAGAATTAGCCTTAGATTTGCACCAGCTCATCAGCTACATCTTCTTGATCTTGTTTCTGCTGTATTTAAAATCAGCTCTTCAGTTTCAGAATTTAAAGAGGTGTTTCCTTTCCACAATGTGCTTTTACTGCACTTCATTGCATGAGGTCAATCTGTTAGTTATCCTTCATTTTTCTCTCACGAAACATAGAAATGTTCTTGAAAGCTTAATTTAGATTGGATTAAATTAAGATATCCAGCAAATATCATCAAATCACCAGAATTTTCAGCCACTGTCACCTTTTCCTTCCTGACAGACTTTGCATTCTTGGGATTCCTCATCTCAAGGATGGAACATCTTTCAGAAGGTTTTGGGAGATTTTTGAGTTCAGAGGATGAAACTTCCAAATTAAGTTGTACTAAAATAGAAACAGTTGGGTTTTCAATTCTAAATAATTTTTCTGTTAGAAAACTAACAGTATTTATGGGGCTTGGAGCAACCTGGTCTAGTGGAAGGTGTCCCTGCCCATGGCAGGGGGGTTGGAACGAGATGAGCTTTAAGGTCCCTTCCAACCCAAAGCTTTCTGTGTTCTATTTTTTGCCAAGTAGTGTAATGAGATTAATCCAGTTCTGCCAGTGGACCTGCCAGGCTTGGCTTCTTACACCCAGATTGCCCCTGTCTGGGAATCTTCCCAGTCCTGCACAGCCCCACCTCTCAGCCTGCTTGGAGGCAGAATATCCGGGATCAATTTTCTCTGCTGTTCTCCAGCCTCTCGCTCAGCTCCGGGGGATCCGGCACAGCAGGAATCTGTGTCTGGGATAAGTGCTGTGAATCCTCCACTGTGTCTGGAGAGAATCAATCCAAACCTGCTGCTCTTACCAATGAATTTGGAATGTGTGAAATAGGCACAACATTGGTGACATGTAAAGCAGAATTGGATTAGGAGGACTAACATGATACTGTGTTTTTATCCCTTTTAGTGTGAGAAGAAGGTGAAAACGACAGTCCTGACTGCTGCTCTCCTGCTGTCTGGGATCCCTGCAGAAGTGATCAGTCGCTCCATGGACACCTACAGCAAAATGGGAGATGTTTTCACAGACCTCTGTGTCTATTTCTTTACTTTTATCTTTTGCCATGAACTTACTTTGGTTTTTGGCTCTGAAGTACCATAATGGCTGTACAATTCCACACAGCAGCTACACTAAACCTTTCTGGACTGTGTTTCTTTAATGTCTGACACTGTGCAGACAGGTCTAAACCTTCACTAAAATTCCTACCTGTTGAAATGCTTGAAAGGAGCCTTAAATCCAGTCATTTTGGGAAAGGAAGAGCAGGGTCCCAGACTGCCAGTTGTATTGGTTCAGTTTATTTAAATACTGTGTCTGCATATTACAAATGTGAAGACTAGGGTGCAAGTGTCAGTGGATGATTTATTTGCTTTAGTTAGATGATGCCCCTCTCAACTTCCTTCATAAATATTTACAAAGCTGCCTTTGTTCTTTTCAGTGAGAACAAGAAGAGAGTTCCCTTCAGCAGAAGCATATATATGTGTATATCCTGTATGACTGTATCTAACCAGACCTGCTCATTTTGTGGTGTTCCCATTTTTTTAAAGAAAGCTCTGAATAAAAGAAATCCCTGTACTCTATTCAAATGTTCAAGGTCAGAATGTTGAACCAAGTAGCTGCTTCTGGAGAATGTTGGTGAAACTTGCCACTTTGTTGTTATGATCCTTGCCTTGCTATACCTTATTTGTTGTGATTGTAATTAATTTCATTTGATGATGATTGTGGAAAAGAGCTAAGCAAAACCAATAACAAGAAAATCCTGGTGCTTACAAATGTCATTAATCAAAAAATAAGAAGAAACAAAATTAATCTCACCTGTTTATGAGTTTCCAGCAACCTAATCCTAGTGCAGCTCATCCCTGTGCTTTCTGATGCCTTTTCTTTATATTAACAGTTCATCTCATGAGGGAGTTGTATATATTAGCACCCAACCTGCAGTATCAAATCTTTGCTCTAGTGTTTGTAAAACTTACAAGGGAAACTGTTTTATTTTCAATCTCTTATGAATTTTGCACAGTGGGAGGAAGGAAGTGTCATTCCAAATAGTCCACTTAAATGGTGATAATCTCTAAAAATCTTTATTGAAGGTAAATTTGTTAGCGTTTTCATCTTGTAGTTTTCTGTTTAGAATCTGGACTTTCAGGAGATCTAGGCTGATGTCTTTTTTAGCACAGTAAACCACCTATTTAACTTGGTATTTGTCTGCAGAAATTTTTTTAGGGAGCAGAAGTGTTTGATTATACCCCTCTAAAGCGAATGCCCTGCACTCTGCCTGTTATTTTCTGTTAAAGCTGTAATTCTAGTGCCTCGTTTCTGACTCCTGAATTAGATAC
>NW_016690449.1:767654-770555 GCF_001604755.1 Lepidothrix coronata | reverse complement strand
GGAATTTCAGCAAATGGAAATTAAGGTCGAGATATGTAAATAATGAGTTTGCTCCGAAGTTACACGTGTCCCGATTCTCTATTTATATGCCCAAACGTGATACAAATAAATTGCAAAAACACCGTGTACCAAGACCTGCATAAAGCAATGGATGTTTAATCATAATTTTAACACTAATCAGCTCCATACCGTGGGGTGAGCGGGCACAGCTCCAGGAGGGGCTGGATGGAGAAAGGGCGATCAAGAGCGCCCTTCTGACCAAGAAGCGAACCGCTTTCATTCTGCTCATGTCCGTAATTCTGTTTTCCGTGCCTTTCCGGCCGGTTGTTTCCTCCCAGAGCCCTGTCCCCCCTCCCCGCTCTGTGCCGCCGGTCCCGCCGTCGCTGCGCCCTCCGGCCGCGGGGGCGCTGCCGGGCCGGGCGGAAGGGGCGGCGCTGGCGCGGGCGGGGCCGGGCGGCGCGGGATGGCGGCCGCCGTGTAGCGGGAGCGCCGCCGCCATGGGCCGCGAGTCCAGGTGAGGGAGCGGGGGCGGCATCGCGGGCTCTGCCCCCGCCCCGGGAGCGCGGCTCGCCCGGGGAGCGCGGCGCGGGGACGGGCGCGGAGCGGGACAAAGGCGGCGCGGGCGCTGAGGGCGCCGCGGCGGGGCCGGGCCCGGGCCCGGCGCCGGTGTGAGGGCAGCGCTGGGGCCGCGGCGCTCCGGGACGGGGCTGAGGGGCCGCGGGGCCGGCGCTGGGTGGGCCCGAGCTGTCCCGAGCACCCCCGCGGCCTTCGCGGGCTTGCTCTGAAAAGGCGTGATTCGCCACGTAGCGCTTCGAACGTGGGTTAGACGTTTTCCTTGTGCTTCTTGAGCTTCTGCAGGGTCACGTACGTTTTGCCCGATCGCAGCCGGTATAAACACCTGGTTGGCGCTGTGGCCAGCCCGGCAGTGCTGTGAGTGTGTGCTCCGGCTGATCTGGAGCTGCTCACACCGCTCAGGCTTTGCACCGACCCCACAACGTGCCGGTGCTGTCGGGCACGTCTCTGTTTCCCAGTTTGATCAAACCATCGGATTTTAACTCCAGAGCTGCCACAGCAGCCCCTGCACGCGGGCGTCGCAGCCCCCAGACCCGTAATGGGGGTTTACACCGACAGAGGTGTAAATTTTACCAACCGGCTTGAACTCAAATTAGTGATTCAGTGCAGAGCTGGGCACTCCCAGAGATCCATCTAATTAGCTCCAAATGAGCTGGGGCAGCGGTGGGTGGGACAGGACACTGTTACAAATGTTTAGAAATTTAAAAGCTCTGAGAAATTAAGATAATTTTTTTTTTGCTTGTTCACCTAAATATGATCAATATCCTTAAAGTGCAAATGGTTTTTGTGCTGACATTCACCTCTGTGAATTTGTGTCTCAGGCATTATCGGAAGCGCTCCGCGTCCCGTGGGCGCTCCGGGAGCCGCTCCAGGAGTCGTTCCCCGTCGGACAAAAGGGGCAAACGTGAGGACAGGCGCTCCAGGAGCAGGGATCGGGATCGCAGGCGGGAGAGGTCCCGCAGCAGGGACAAGAGAAGGTCCCGGTCGCGGGACAGAAAGCGCCAAAGGTAGGACATGAGTTCCAGTCCAAGTAGATCAAAGTGCCTGTCAGCTGGATGTTGATGTTCTTCCCTCTCATCAGTCACTTTGCTGATGGTTGTATAGATTTCACTGTGCTCAAGGCTTTTTGCTTATTAAATCCTTTCTAGCTGCTGGTGCTGGAGTCTGTAAGTTCTTAGTGGTCTTGATGATTGGTGGATTCCTTTTACAGCCTGTTCCTCAGTAGCAGACTAAAGTCATACTGTGATCACGGGGTAAATAAATACAATTTTGTTCCATGTCAGACGCTCGAGGAGCAGAGAAAGGGAACGGAGCCGAGAGAGAAGACGCTCCCGGAGCCGGGAGAGGAGGCGCTCGAGGAGCAGGAGTAGAGGGAGACGGTCTCGATCCTCCAGTCCAAGCAAGAACAGGAAAACAGAGAACAGGTATTCTTGTGTTCCTGGCTCTAGAAATGTGTGAAAACTGCAGGTTTTGTTCCTTTCAATATATGTTAATGGAGTCTTCAGACATAATTGCAGGCAGTGTTATAATTGTGCTCTACTGTAAAATGGTGGGAAGTCCATAAGTGGGAAGTCTGTATACAGAATAAGCAGGTTGGTGGTACTCTAGAAATAGTGAGAAGCTGGAATCACAAAACCTTTTGGAATAAGTGTGTGTTCTGTATTAGAATAACCCAAAGAAAAAGGTGTAAAGAGGTTTAATTGGCTAAAGTGAATTTTAAATTTATTGTCGTAAGTTAGCACATATTTGGTTTAGATGCATTTTTCTCCTTTAAATTGGAAGCAAGTTGGGGTAATAAAAGCTGTGATAGGTGGATTTTGTATTCACTGCAAGTCTGCATGTTACATTTGTGTTAAATAAGTAGCTTTTCCCAGGGAGAGGTGTTTTTGTGTTTCAGTACCATATGCTCAGGGGAGTGTTCACACTTTCATGGCAAGATTCCAGATCACTTTACCTTTCTCTAGAAATTCCACAATTTTAGTATCTCCTTTCTAAATGCTGACTTCAAGGAGGTGTAAAATAAACTGCAGAACCACTCACGTGTCGATTGTAAGTGTTCTGGAAATGAAGTCTGTGAAGAAATGAGAAGAACAGAGCCAAAGCACATAATAAGCAATGGATTCTACATTTCTGGTAGTTAGAGGAAATAGTTCCATGACATGGAAAAATTGTGTGGGAAGCAGTGTGTTTTGTGAGGTGTTTGAAAACATAAACCTGTAGTGGTTGTTCACATTTCTGTTTCTGTCCAGCACATGTGTATCCTCCCCCTGAGAAAAGCTGTAAGGTTCTAAGAAACCTCTGCTCTTACCTTTCAGATCAAGATCTAAA
>NW_016690449.1:748487-766854 GCF_001604755.1 Lepidothrix coronata | reverse complement strand
TTCTTGCTCATATCAGATGATGAAGAGGAAACTGCAGAAGGAGAAAAAGAAGGCAATGAAGTTGAAGATGAAGAGTTAGATCCTTTGGATGCTTATATGGAAGAAGTAAAAGAAGAGGTCAAAAAGTTCAATATGAGAAGTGTGAAAGGTGGAGGTGGGAGTGAAAAGGTAAAATCACCAACTGAGGTTTCTAACTTTTAAAAGATAAAGATAATTTTGTGTTTTAATAGCAAAATGGATTGGAAAAAATGGGGGGAAATGCAAAAAAGCCTGAAATTAGATGCCCTTAAAGCCTGTTTGCCTTAATTTTCTAGTGTTTTTATGAAGGTATTTTCTCAAGCATTACTCTGATAAAATTTCACTGAGGGAGATGGAAAAAAAGCTCAGCATAATGCCTTCAGAAGTACAAATATTCTATATATTTTATAGAGCACGTTTTTTGTTTTATATAAAATGTAGTAATTTTCTTAACTGTTTTGTAGAAGTCTGGACCAACTGTTACCAAGGTGGTAACCGTGGTGACAACCAAAAAGGCAGCTGCAGAGTCAGAAAAGAAGAAAGGGGAGCTCATGGAGAATGACCAAGATGCAATGGAGGTAATGGAAATGTCTTGTATTTCTACTGTGAAAACACAACGTGCCTCTCCTTTACTTCCTGAGGTTGTGTGTGGGCCTGAAGGGTTGTTAAGGGTGTGGGCACGTGGCTGTCTAACACAGTGAGGAGTACCTGTTCCTAAATAAAGTTCATGTGTAAATGAAAAACCATTCCTTCATACTGATGTACCCACAAATGGTGATCTCCACAGTATTCCTCAGAGGAGGAGGAGGTGGATCTTCAGACTGCCCTGACTGGCTATCAGACCAAGCAGAGAAAGCTGCTGGAACCAGTGGATCATGGAAAGATAGAATATGAACCTTTCAGGAAAAACTTCTATGTTGAAGTACCAGAACTGGCGAAAATGACTCCAGAAGGTAAAGACAAACACAACCAGCACACCTTGGGTACTGTTAAAGAAAAAAATGGTGGATTTCAAAGGAACAGCAGATGGGTTTGGAATATAAAGAACATTTGAAGCAACTTGGTATAGAAGAATGTTGAATCGGTTGCATCACTATTGTTGATACTTAAAATTATTGATGAGGCTTTGATTGGAGGATAATTTACGTGAGTCCTTTCCACCTGCCTCCTGTGTTTACATGTAACAAGCAAAAAACTTCTTCTGGTGGTGATAAAATTAGTATTTCATGTTAAGGGACGAAGCAAGAATTTTTTAATCAGGGTAGTAGAGAAGTGTCAGGTTTGACTCTGTTGTAATGCAAACTCTTATTTCAGAGGTGAATGTGTACAGGCTGGAGTTGGAGGGAATTACAGTCAAGGGAAAAGGCTGCCCCAAACCAATAAAAACCTGGGTACAGTGTGGTATTTCCATGAAGATTCTCACTGCCCTCAAAAAGTAAGCAAACACTTAATGAACTATATTATGCTTGGTTTTGCTCACTGTGTTCTATGTTCATGAGAAAAACCTTTTTCTTTGTTGCATAATGCCACATGTCCATGTTTGTATATAGTCATCAGAGTGTTTATCACTCAGTGTTGAGTAATTGTTGTTAACTATTCTCTGCCATTTGTATCATGGTTTTGCTGCTCATTTTAATTTGTATTTTTTGAATGGCTCTGATATGTATATATATATAATATATAAATATGAATATGCAGAAAAATTTTACATGACTTGGTGATTCATATCTGTCAAATCCTATTTTGTTCTTTAAATATCTTTTTTTTTCCTTTCTTTAAGACATGGCTATGAAAAACCCACTCCCATTCAGACCCAGGCTATCCCAGCAATCATGAATGGACGGGATTTGATTGGCATTGCTAAAACAGGAAGTGGAAAAACCATTGCATTTCTGTTGCCCATGTTCAGGCACATTATGGATCAGAGAGCATTAGAAGAAGGAGAAGGTCCCATAGGTACAAAGATTTTATTTTCAAAGTCACTATTTAAATGAATACAAGCTCAAGTATATGCTTTAGATGGTCTTCAGTTCTTCTCTTGGTTATAGGGAGAAGTGCTTACTACTGTCCATTAATTAGTGTCTTTTTTTTAGTTAATGCTGTCTCATGTTTCAAGAGCACTCCCATGTCCTTGTGAGACCTTACTTTGATTTTGGCACTTGGACCAGAATTCCACCCCATTCTCTTATTGTCTTATCTTTTTCTTGAAATTACATTCTTTAAAATAGGAAGTAAATTGCTGTAAACATCATTACAAAAGATTAATTTTCATTGTGTACGTTGCAACAGCAGCTGTGTTACAGTGTATGATGAAAGTGCTTTGCTTTTCAGCTGTCATTATGACACCCACTCGTGAGTTGGCTTTGCAGATTACCAAGGAGTGCAAGAAGTTCTCAAAGACACTTGGGCTTCGAGTTGTCTGTGTTTATGGAGGAACAGGAATCAGTGAACAGGTACACAAAGCACATACCTGCCTTGTCAAAGAATTCTTGGACTTTAGTAGTTAATGTTACTTTTGCAGTGAATTTAGTTCCTTTCTCTCTCCCATAAATCCAGGACATTTGCAGCCTTCATTATGGACTTTCTCTGTGGCAATGGTAGTAAAGCATTTTCAAGTAACTTAGCCTTAAACATAATGATTTTTAAAATTCTCAGATATGATCCTTAAAAGTTTCAGACTGTTTCTTTTGATGTATATATTGAGCATGGCAGTAGCAATTAGTGGGATGTGATAGTTTGAAAGGGAAGCTATATTTTTGAGAGTTCCCCTCAAGATAACAAAGGCCAGAAAATGGTAACATTGGTTTATTGCATTATCAAATGCTGCATGTTAGAGTAATTTAGATATTAATTTCAAGGGTTTCCACACCCCCACCCCACCCACCTGCTTATGGAAACAGGAGGAGTATCCATCTGTGATGGAACATGGTGTATTTAATATAATTTGTCCCTGCTAGAACATAATATTTCTTACAGGCTCTTAACTGTATAGAAATCATATCCCCATTATAACTCTTTCAGGTGGTAACTTAGGCTGTCAGAGGTGACTCTTCTGGGAAGCCAAGTTTTCCAAAGACTTAAAGAAATTGCTGAGTAAAATCTCTACAGAATTGGTTGTTTTCTTTTTTACAAGGTGATCCATGTTTAAAAAAACAAATCACAAAGCAAAAAATTAATTAGTTTGTTTACTGTGTTTTAAAATCAGATAGCTGAACTCAAAAGAGGTGCTGAAATTATTGTTTGCACACCTGGACGTATGATTGACATGTTAGCAGCTAACAATGGTGAGTAGAAAACCTTTTCCTATGGAGAATTTTTTGTATTTGTTGTGTAATTCTTACAAATTCAAAAGATCATGTATTTTGATAAATGGTCTTATGGAATTTTCTTATATCTCTTCAGGCTGCACTATCTAGCTATTGAGAATATATAGCACTAATAATAGGTTTAAGCATATATTGGTTTGACTCTTTTTGGGAGGACAGGAAATACTACATTCTTGGAGAGTTTCTGAGAATGTTTATCATTGCTAAACTTAAAATGTGCTGGTCCAAATTTTTTAACTCCGAGTCCCTTAGGTAAAGGTTATATAACAGTTGGTTGTTTTGTCTGCCCGTTGATCTGTTATTGTGTAAGTGTAGCTCAGCAGTTTCCCACTTTTACATAAGAGCATCTGACTCTGCCTTTATCTGTTGGTTTTAAAAAACAGAGAAGCCCTCCCTCAAAACCTGCTCAAAAGTAGGAGAACTGACCTTATATCAGATGTTCAGATGTATTAAACTGAGCCACTGCAGCTTTAAGAGGTTTTGTCCTAGTGTAACCATTGCATGCTTATTAGATAAAGTTTTATTATTAAATTATTCCACATCAAAACCTCTACTAAACTGTTGACATTATTTAACTTCTGTGGAAAAAGTACCTTCAAGACATATAGAACTGGGCTTCCAAGACTTAAATCGTCAAAGGTAGGTACATTAATGCTGTTCCCAAGTAATTTTACCAAGTTATTATTTGGGGATGAAAATGTTAAGATGTTAAATAGATATGTAGATTTTAAGAAATATTTATTTTGTTCCCTAAGTATGAATTCCATATCCTAAAAAATGCAGCGCTAAATGTCTTTAAAATAATGTGAGGATTCAGCTACAATTTGCTGAAGCTGAGAGGACCAAATTCTACTGTAGTTTGATAGGCACAAGTCTGAGTGATAGTTGTAGAAAATGTGACAAATCTGTTCCATTCTGAGAGCATTTGACAGTGTCACTCCACAGCTGTGTGGAACTAAATGTGCTTATATCATTTGAGAGTAGGATTGTTAAATCCTTGAGTTAAATCCTTCTCATGAAAGGGAGTCTCTTAGCTGTTTGTTTGGGAAGGGTGCTAATTATCCTGTCCATCATAATTCAAAATGTCCACCGATCCACGACTTATTGTATTTCCAGCTGTCCCAGAGTTTGGGGTGGTTCTTGATTTTAAATTCAGTAGTGTTACTGGGTAGGTTTTACTCTTTATATATTCATTTTGAAAGGACTGCTTACTCTGTTTTATGCATATTATTAGCAGTGATCTAGAACTAGTATGCTTATCCTCCAGTAGTTACTCCTAGCTCCAAGGAAGCGTTGCAGATTGTGTATAAAGGAGTTTTCTGAGGCTGCAGCAGTTAGCACTGGGCTTTGCCTTCCACACATGCGCTGTAATCTCTAATATGTTCTTTTCTAGGTGCCGCTGTCAGATACTGGCTGATGTGGCTCCTTGCTTCAGCTCAGTCTTAGTTTTATGATGTGTTTTGGCGAGGGCAGTTTTCTGAATTTTACAGGTTCTTCTGGCCCTATGATGGTATGCAAGAGAAGAGTTTGACAAAATAAAAGGGCCTTGTGCATACTTACCCATTTGCCAGAATGTATGTGTGATTAAAGTGTGAACATTAAAATTCACATTTAGTGAATTTTTTAAAAAATTAATTAATGTCTGTGTTAGACGATAGCGAGACTATGTAACATTTAAAAAAAAAAATATTCCTGAGGGAAACTAGATTTCCATTTGATTTTGTTTCCCATGTGTTTTTTCCTCTCCTTTCACAGGTCGGGTGACAAACCTCCGCAGAGTCACGTACGTTGTGCTTGATGAAGCAGACAGAATGTTTGACATGGGCTTTGAGCCTCAGGTAACTCGGGACATGAGTGATGTTGCCACAAGATGCTGTTTTCCACTTGAAGGATTTCGCAGTGCTGCATTATTCTTACACTGCCAGTGGGTGTTCAAAAAGATGTGCTGCACATGGACAGCAGTTTAAACTGACTGCTGTCTCTATTATCCTCACATCTATTATCCCATTACTGTAACATCACATATTATCCTCACATGTAGAAGGTGTCCCTGCCCATGGCAAAGAGTTGGAACTGGATGATCCTTTCCAACCCAAACTGTTCTGTGATTCTATGTTTTGCTTTCAGTAAGCTCTTGCATAGCTTAGATTTTTCTCTAATATACGGGGGGATTTTACATCCACATTTCTAATACTTGTGGCCGTGTTGTAGCCCTGTGTAATCCCTTGATACAGGTGTTGTGTTAGCACTTATAAAGTCTTTGGTGTCTCTTGGCAATGTCGTGCAAGAGACAGGAACAGAATGTTGGAAATGCTGATGACACATCACTTGCTGGGAGCTTTGGGCATCCTGGACTCTTTCAGTTGCCATAGGCTATATTGTTCTCCAAAAGTGGGAACATTCCTTTATTTCTCTCTTGAGCTATAGGGTTTCTGCTGCATTTCCTAAGATTCCTGCTGGGCTGTTGTCAGATTGTGTATTGCCACCCAACTTCCTTTTGAATCCAGCAAGTTTTCCTGTCTTCCAATGCCAGCAGCTCAGTCCCACGAGGAAGTCTGTAAAGACTGCTTCGTAGTCTGTGTAGTGCAGATATCACCTAACCTTGAAGCTGAGAGCTCTGTGTGTGAAGTTCAATTCCAGCACTTGGATACTAACAGGGAACGTTCTCCTCACACAGGTTATGCGCATTGTAGACAACGTCAGGCCTGACCGTCAGACTGTCATGTTCTCTGCTACTTTCCCCAGAGCTATGGAGGCCCTGGCTCGGAGGATCCTCAGTAAACCCATTGAGGTGCAGGTTGGAGGCAGGAGTGTTGTCTGTTCGGATGTGGAGCAGCACGTTGTGAGTATCACACACCTGCCCTGCCTGTCTTCTCGTTTGCTTGTTCCCAGCAATATTGAATATAAACCAATATACCCACGGGGCTTTCATTTTATGAAGTTTAGTGATCTCATTAAACATGAACTCAGGATAAGTTAACTCCCTGATGTGCAAATACAATGTGATCACTTTTTTTGTAAACCTGGTTTATATAGCCCTAAACAGCAGTTTGGCACTAACTGTGGAAACAGCCTGAAAAGGTCATCTCCTGTTCTGGTTTTTATTTTCATGCACCCTGAATGTGTTTAATGACACCAGATACAATTTATACTCTTTCTCCTTTGCTTTTTTATTTCTTTTTCCAGATTGTCATAGAAGAGGAGAACAAGTTTCTGAAGTTACTGGAGCTGCTGGGACACTATCAGGAGAAAGGCTCCGTTATCATATTCGTAGATAAACAAGAACACGCTGATGGGTTGTTGAAAGATTTAATGAGAGCCTCTTACCCTTGCTTGTCTCTTCATGGAGGTAATCTGCAAATTTAAGGATTTATATTTGCTGCTCCAAACTAAAATGTTGGTATTCAGTAGCCAAAGTTACTTAGGTCCTGTGTAATACCAATTACTATTTCTTCCTAAGCAGGTTTTGCTTTGTAATTGGGGAGGATAATTGTCTCTTAATTTGAAATAGACATGGTAGTTTTCTGTAATTACAATTCATTGCTCCCCGTGAGATGTCATCAGATGCCAAATCTTGTGTCTGTGCAACAGGACTATTACTGAGAGTTTACACCTCTCAAATATTGCTGAATGCCATTGGGGAGTATTGCATGAAATTTTTATTTGAGATTCACAGTAATAGCAGCTATTGCTTTACTTTTCTGCTATCAAGTAGTAATACAACAGAAGTAGCAAGAGGAGAAAAATCTCATTAGAATATTGTCCGTCCCAGAGCATCTTAAAACTTTCTATGTATAATGCTCTAAAAAAGCACAATAACAGTAAGTACAAAGAGGGAAAAATATTCCCCTTCTTCTGAAATTTCTGTTGCCTTTAGAGACCAAAGCCTCCAGATGAGGTCTCAACTGAATATAAGTCATCAAATAGAAAAATCATATCAAAAAAACCTTTTGAGTATTCTGGTAAGGGGAAAACATCTTTTGGCAGTTGAAAAATGCAAAGTTTTCTTATTCTAGATAATAGAGATTTATTATTCTGGTTTATGCATTTTGCCTGTAAAAGCGTGATTGTGTTGACATTTTATTTGCTTGTGCTTTTGGTTGTTCGAAGTTGGAGGGTGTTTTGACCTGTGTATAAATTCTTTTGGCTTAAAGCAGAGCTTAATAATCAGCTGATCCGTCTGGTTTCTGGCAGGTATTGATCAGTATGACAGGGACAGCATCATCAACGATTTCAAGAATGGAACCTGCAAACTTCTGGTGGCCACATCTGTCGCAGCAAGAGGTTTGGATGTTAAACAGCTGATGCTGGTGGTGAACTACAGCTGCCCCAACCATTATGAGGATTATGTGCACCGAGCAGGCCGCACTGGACGGGCTGGCAATAAAGTAGGTATTACTGTGGTCTGGTTTGGTTAGTACTGACATTTTTCCCTTCTTTATTGCTTGATCAAGTTGTTCCCAAAGGATAGTTATTGGTGGAAAGAGTGTTTTCCTTTAATTATATTCTGAATTTCAGCACTGTGAAAGTTGGAACTTACGTGTTCTGATGTACGAGTGTTCTTTTAAATCCCATTTGTGACTGAAACTTTGGATGTTTTTCACTTGATAGGATTTTCATTTTTCAAGCTTTTAACCATGACAAAATTGATTGAAAGGAAAGATTTCAGCATCTACCATCTTTGGGTGTTACCTCTGTATCAGCTCCCTGGGAAATCACATTATTCATTCTACATTTCCACTAAAAAAAGTTATTACTGACTATCATGGTTACTTTCACTGACCAGAACAACAGCATCTGTGCAAGGGTGCTTCAATAAATTTAGAGATAAAGTGTCTTTGGAGCTTTTTCTTAATTGTCTTTTAAATTAACGTTGACCAGGGCTATGCATACACATTCATTACTGAGGATCAGGCACGGTATGCTGGTGATATCATTAAAGCTTTGGAATTGTCCGGGAATCCAATTCCTCCTGATTTGGAGAAGCTCTGGGCTGACTTCAAAGACCAGCAGAAGGCTGTGAGTAATTCTTTATTCTGCAGTGGGTTTGGTCTGGGTTTAATGTGTGTTTTGTGCACGTGGGTCCAGTTGACCAGGGTACAAACATGGGTCATCTCACTGGCTTCCCTGGGGACACGGGTGTGCCTGGCTAAGTGTGTGAGTGTCTTCAAGACTGGGGTCTTGAGTATCATTTACAGGACTGAGAATTTAAATATTGTCAGCTGGTGTGTGATAGAGAAACACCTACGGTATAAGGGGCACTTGGGCTTTTATACATACCAGATAATGAAGCTCTTTCACAGAATCTGTGTGATTATTTTTAGAGCTCTCACCATCAGAGGGTCTTGCTCATGCTGTGAAGAGTGACTTTGGAATTTTTCTGATTTAAAAACTGGAGGGTTTTTTATACTGCGTTTGAAAAGCATTTAAAATGTATATTTACAGAAAATCCCAATAGGGTATCGTCTCTGTCTGCTGAATTAACGTCGTTTTTTATTACACTTCAGTGTAAAATGCAGTTTTTAAATTTGAAGAGATTTTTGAATGTCTTAGGATTTGCTTTTTAAAAAACTTCAAAATTATTTGTATAATCTTATAACTATCAGAACTGGGATTTTAAACTTCTCAGTATGAAAATATGTGTTTTTATTTTCAGGAGGGAAAGTTGATCAAAAAAAGCAGTGGGTTCTCTGGCAAAGGCTTTAAATTTGATGAAACGGAACAAGCTTTGGCTAATGAAAGAAAGAAGCTACAAAAAGCAGCTCTTGGCCTGCAGGATTCAGATGATGAAGATACAGCTGTTGATGTAAGCACCTGGAAACAGGATTTAAGTTGCTTAAGGATTTTCAGTACCTTTGGGTTTTTTCTCCAGTAGATTACAGAACACATTTTGTTACTCTGTGACCTGTGTTACCAACTTTGTTAAATTCCATGGGTAGATCTGTATGTATTCTTCGATATAAAGAGACACAGCTATGAAGATCAAGATCTTCAAAGTCTCTTTCCAACTTTTTGGTATTTTACTATGTGTAGTTATTTAAATGTCACATACAAATTATTTTATTTGTGTTGTTAGTCTTGCATAAATGAAACAGAACAATTGTCCTCAATTGCAAACATTTTTTTTCTGTGCAGTGTTTTAAAGACATTCATAGTAGCCTTTTCTATTTCTAAATCTTAGATTCCTTTCTTAATGTTTTTTGGACACCTTTTTGTGACCTTGCAAGTAAACACTGTGTTCAGACTTTTTCCTGATGATTAGATTGTCTGTTCCTTTTGTTGAGTTGTAGTTTTGGGCAGTGTTCTACCATTTATATGAGAATAATATCTTTAAAAGCATGTAAACAAATGCCCCTTTCTTTAGGATGGTGGGATTATATAGTGGTAAATGCAATGATCTAATAATTGTTATTTTCTTTAGATTGATGAACAAATTGAAAGCATGTTCAATTCAAAGAAAAGAGTAAAAGACATGGCAGCACCAGGAACTTCAAATGCTCCAACACCATCGGCTGGGAATGCAGAAAAATTGGAAATTGCTAAAAGGTTGGCTTTGAGAATCAATGCCCAGAAGAATCTTGGGGCAGAGGCACAAGTAATGGTCCCCTTCCACTTCAAGGTCAGGCTCTTTACAGACCAATTTTTTTTCCTTTTTTTAATAAAGGTTATTCACTTCTGTGTTCTGTGGCTGCCATTTTATTTAGTGTGTCTGCACACTGGTAACATGCTGCTTTATTTATCTCATTTGTGCTGGGCTAACTCACTTACAGGATTTGTAAGTGAGCTGATATGATGATAAGACCTTGGTACAGAACGGCAAATGCTTTGTCTGCCCTGGCAAAGAGTTAGTTCATTACTGATAATACTACACAGTTAGGTTTGTCAGCTTTGGCAGAGCTGCAGAACATCTTCCTCTGCTGAAACCTGTGAGATACAATCATTTGGATTGAGGTTAATGTGTTCGGGAATGTCCAAAGATACTTTAAGATGAAGATACAAAGGATCTGTAAGATCTTTTCTTTGCAGGTGTGAGGGGAGTTGTTTAGAGGAAGGAAAGAAGAACAGGAGGAGTCTAGAGAGTGTATTTGTTATGTAGACAATTATATTACATAGAGATCTTTAATGAAACCCTTGCTGGTTTATATAGAATTTTTTTTTGGCTACTTTGTTCTCAACACAGACCTGTGTTTTTACAGGATGTGATGCAGCAGGCTACAAATGCTATCCTGAGAGGAGGCACAATTCAAGCTCCTACTGTGTCTGCCAAGACCATTGCAGAGCAACTGGCTGAAAAAATCAATGCCAAGCTCAATTATGTACCCATAGAGAAGCAGGAAGAAGAGAAACAGGATGGAGGACAAAATGAATCCTTTAAGAGATATGAAGAAGAATTGGAGATCAATGACTTCCCACAGGCAAGTAACCATTTTGCTGTAATCAAGTGTAAATGACCATTATTTAACAAAACCTCTCTTTGTAGCTTAAATATGATTACACCAATAAAATATTTTGTCTGTATTTCTGATCATACCTACTGAAATTAATACGTTATCTGTGATTACTTCTCAGCTTGTATTTACACAGTGCTTTGGACTTATTCCAGAGAGTATCAGAAAAACAAGCATTCCTTATCAGACAGAAGTCTTTTTACCTTCTGCCACTGACTTCTCTTGTATCCAGATCTCTAACACTGCCTGGTGATTTTTGTAAAGGCTGCACTACTATGACTGATACAGCTCTTTGTTCTTTTTTAGTACTTGAGTATTTTTGCCATTCAGAATATTGCTGCTCTGACCTACCTCATCTGTTACTTTGAGGATTTATGTTTCACAGTATCGAGCACAAATTCCTTGTGTTTATGTTTGAGGTTCTGCTCAGATTGGCAGAACTGAGGGATTGCCATTTTGTGTGGTGCCTTTCTCCTTGCTGATCCTGCCATATCCTTGCCTTGCAGACTGCCAGATGGAAAGTTACCTCCAAAGAAGCACTGCAGAGAATCAGTGAATATTCTGAAGCTGCTATTACAATCAGGGGAACTTACTTCCCTCCAGGCAAAGAACCCAAGGAAGGAGAAAGAAAGATTTATTTGGCTATAGAAAGTACGTATTCTTTTTATAAACGTTGCCATTAAAGCTACGAGTCTGATTTTGAAATTAGACATGGCATCTCTGTAGTCAGTGTTTGGATACTGAGTTACAGACCACTGTATTTATTTTGCAATTACTAAAAAACCACTTGTTTATCTTCCTGCACTTTGTCATATGATCTGTGGGGATCACAGAGATGCTTCTCCTCACCTGCCACAGAACAGCAGCAAACATGTATGGAATCAGTTTGGAGGAGAGGGAAAGAGAAGAGTAAAAAAAAAAAAAAGATAGAATAAGCACAAAGAGGTCTGTGCCAGTGTGAAATAAGGAAGAAAATAGAATTCTGTGGGTTTAAACTGTTAAAGGTATAAGAAATTGCATCAACTACTACAAAGAAAACTTTGCAAATGTTGTGGTGGTTGAGTAGAATTTTTCTCAAAGAAATGTCTAATCCTGTGTATTTCTGAAAAGTATCATTTATGACTGTTTTAAGTATCTGCCTTAAAACAGAACACAGTGGAGCTGTGGCAGACTAGAGTGCAATACTAGAGTGCTCTTCAGCTGAGGATATTCAGCAAGTTTTGCTGTTCTTCTGAGAAGAGCCAGCAGTGTAGGCCTCACATACAGAAAGTGTTTATGATTATAATACATATTTTTGTCTTCAGGTGCCAATGAACTGGCTGTACAGAAAGCAAAGGCGGAAATCACACGACTTATAAAAGAGGAGCTCATCAGATTGGTGAGTCAAATATCCAGAATGCCAAGGGAAAATGCCTTAATTTGTGGTTTTTAGGATTGACTTGTGCAAATGTTGGCACTCTGGCATAGGTTTTTATTTGTGTCAGGGACTGGGACCTACAGATCTCAAACACCCCGTTTCATCGAACAGCCTCAAAATCTGTGGCTCTGTTTAATCAGCCAGAACACGGCTGTTATCCAGCCAGCAGATGGAGATAACACATTGACAGAGCTTTTTGAATGAAGACCCCTCAAAGAGTTGGGTCCCAAGAAATTTCCTAATTTCAGCACCTTCAGGCAGGGGAGAGAATTATTCCCCTCGATTTAATATTTTACATGTGTCGAGAGATCTGTTTTGCTGTAGCTTTGCAGCATACCCAGCTGCTAATCTAGTGGGGGTTTGTTGCAATTCATTGTCCATGTTCACTTTTAACTGTGATTATCCTCTCCTTTATTTGCAGCAAAATTCTTACCAACCAACCAACAAAGGAAGATACAAAGTTCTATGAGTATTTGGAGTTCTCTGTCTGTCAGCAGCTGGTGCGTGAAACTTTGTGGCTTCTGTTGTTTTTGCTGTTTACATTGCTTATTGTAAATTAAGATTTTTTTTTTTTTTTATTTTGTCCTGAGGACGTTTTTTAACAGAAAATTGATCCTTGCTGAAACATCTTAATTCTCTCCACTGAAGTTATCAGTCTTAAAGCAGACCAGTTTGGGCGGAACGTGATTTAATTTAAAAGTGCATTTTATATACTTTTCATCAGAAGGAATATTAAATAAACAGATTTTAATTTTTATGACAGACAGTATGCTGTTAAGTAAATTAAACAGTGTTGGGATTTGTGTTGGGAATTGTTAGAATGTACCTGCTTCCTTTTGTTGGGATGGTTCATGCCATATCAATTTATACTGGAAAAATGATAAAACACCAAAATAAAGGCAGGATTTTTCTCCTGATCCATAGATCTCTCTGGCTGGTTCCACACACGTTACTTCCCTGTACAAATGTCCCCCTAAGGTCAGAGAGTCTTGCAATGATTAGAGTAAAGAATCTTATGCAGAAATACTTGAGGTCTTGTTTTAAGATCTTCTTATCCCTCTCATGTCCCATTTTGTCTTTCTCATACATAATAAAATAACTCTCTGGGTTTTTTGTAAAGTGAAATGTTTTGTAGTATGACCGTAGTTTTCCTGTTTTTTTCTAAACATGAGAATTTTAGGAGTTGATTTTTTTTCTTCCTTCTGTGACATAAGAATGAAAGCCTGATTAAGTTTAAAAAGAAATTTGCAGGAAAAAGAGAGAAACCTCTTTTTTAATGAAATACAACTTTGTCACTCTTTTATAGTGTTCTTATATATATGTTTAATGTGATTATTCCCCTGGGATTGTCATCTTTATTGCTGTTAGGACGTGGCTTTAAGTAAAAATGAATAATGATATTTATGAATGAATTCCACAGATATTGACTATCGTTGCAGTCAATAAGCTACTGGGACAGGCAAGACCTTTCTTTTTGAGGTCTCATCCCCATAAGCATTAGTATTCGTGGTGGACAGTACTTGTCTGGAGAAGCAGCAGTAGCAATTTGAATTGTCTCATTCTAGCAGCTGCAAGACTTTCAAGATGATGATTTTCGAAAGGACTTTTGTAGAAAGCTTTTCTTAACTGACACATGGAGAAGAAATGTGTCCTTTTAAACCAGCTGTGTATATACTGCTTTAACCCTGGTGAAGACAAATCATACAATCTGCATCGTGGCTGTATAAATTCACAGCTTCTATTTCCAGACTTCAGGTAATTCAAGTGACTCTTTCTGCCTACAACTGTCTGTAACCCTGTCAGTGCACCTTATTTGCAATATAGGAAAGGAAAGGAATGATTATACCAGCTTTACAGTCTACATTTAGGATGAGAACACCCCTAATGTAGTACTTGCCAATATTAATACATGGAGTAGAGCAAGAGGAGCAGCACACACAGTAGCACTTCTCAAAACTTAAAATAGAAAGCTCAAACTGAAGCCCTGTGATGCCCTTTAAATACATCAGGTTTCCTTCCCTTAAGAACTGGGGTTTGATGTGTTTCATACCACTTGTTCTTTGAATTGTCTTAACTTTTAGACAGTGTCCCTTCCCAGAAGAGCGACAGATTTTGGTGTATTTAATGAAGAGCACTTGCAGGTTTGGACAGCCTGACACTTCTTTAAAAATCTTGTTTCAAAATGTTCGTACATTTATTGGTATCTCCTAAAAAAAGCATGGTGGAGACATTTTTGTTGGATTTCAGAGATGCAACAATGTATAATCTTTAACTTCCTGGGGTTTTTAAATGCAATGTCAATATTCTTATGTTTTTTAAATTCCAGCAAAAATAAAAAATAATTTCAATGTATATTTTTCAGAAACTGTCTTTCTGAATAGCTCCTCTGTTTTCTGCACTTGCACTGCTTGTATGTTTTTTCCTCAGACAGTTAGACTGTTTGGAGTAGGGTGATGTGAACAGCAGTTTGTGCTTTTGTTTTTCTTCTGGAAATGGGACAAAGCTCACACTCAGTTAAGAAAGTCACAGTGAAGATCTTTGGATACATGAAAGCAGGAGCAAAATGCATATAAGCCAGAGGAAAAGAAACTCTCAAATTAACGAATACACAGGGAAAAAGTAGTGGAAACAAGATGAGAAAAGAAGTTTGGAGGAGATACAACAAAGTGATGAAAAACGCTATATTTAGTTCTTCACAAGTGTGTCCATGGATATAGACAAGGTCTTTGTAAACATCCCAGTTTGGCAGCTCTCCAGGGAATCTGCCCTGGTTGGCTTCCTGTTGTCAGAAGAGCACAGGGATGCCGTATATGTTGGGTTTTTTTCTTTTCAAATATACATAAGCAGAGCTTGTTCTGTCCCCTGCCCCAGGTGATCCACTGCCAGCTTTCAAGGTTGCTTTACTCTTTCAGTGTGTGAGTAAATAGTGGTATTTTGGGTGGATAAGTGATATGGGTATTTGGTACTGGGTCCTGAACGAGCTCTTGGTTGCATCTCACAGCAATGTGATAGGAGGGAGAGCAAGACCCCTGATCACAGCTCCTTTATCCCTGTGCAAGTGGCCCACCAGGGATGCACACAGCAATAATCCCCACCACACTGGGAAGGGTTAATTCCCTACCTAGGAAAACAGGAGAGACTAAATCTGGTGTTTTGTGGGGGGGAGAAAATCCACAGCAAGATAAAAAGTGCCTGCAATTGCAATTCAGAATTTTATACTCCCTGAACTACCTGGTACATTGTTGCCACCCTTTGTTTCATTAAACAGGCAGCTCAAGGTCTGCTTTGCTGTTAGGTTTTATGCTATAAAAGTTGTAACCAAAATGTAAAGAGTGTAGATCACCAGCCAGGCATGTTCCGTAGCTTTTCCCTGTGCTGGTTGTCGGAGATTTTACTTACACACTTAAAGCAGTGCAATCTATTTAAATGTGCATTTGCCTGCTAATTGAATAAAAGATTCAGAGGCTCAAAGTGCCATCTGTAGGGGCTTTTATGCCTCAAATCTTCCAAGTGGAAGACAGAAAAAAATAAAGATTTTTTTTAAGCAAAGTTTTGCTGAAATTCTGCAATTGGAACAGCCGAATATAAAACAAACACCAAAGGCTGGATTGGGGATCTTCCTAAAATAAGAAAAAGAATGCTGGAGTCGAGGGAGCACTTTGGTATTTCGGTCCTTCAGGCTTGTGTACAGTTGTAAGAAGTGGTTACTTCAGCAAAACTATTGACAGGGTTGGAGACAGGTACCTGTGTGTGTGAGGATGGAGACTTGCCAGAGTTAGTTTTTAGCTTTCTGCCGTGGGCATAACGCTGTCAGTGGTTGTTGAACCCCACATTTATGAGAACCTAAATTCACTGGAGAGGTGGTTCCCAGGGTGAACGTGGTGTAAAACCAGCCCTTGGTGGTGTAAAACCAGCCCCTGCCAGCGAGTCCCCGTGAGGGTCGCACGTGGCCCCTCCGCTCCCCCGAGCGTGGGCGCCGGGCCCTGTGCGCGTTCTGGCCTCCTCACGTGATGCCCCAGGAATGCACTTTCCTTTGATTATTTTCCTTGACCCAGATCTCTTCCAAATATGGTCTCAGCTTAAACAAGTTTGTGTTCCTAGAGCTCGGGCGTTTGCAGAATAAATCCTGGCTTCCAGCTAACTGCTGTATGGAGGAGTGGAGGCGGAGAGCAGCCTAAAAATGCGAAGATAAAAGGGGCACAGCTGGACTCAAATTTGTCCCAAAATGTACATTTTGTACAATGTTTATACAGTGCTAGGCAGGAAGATTTGTTTTCATAGTTTTAGCTACAGTGGAAACAATTGTTTTTAAATAAATGACCATTAGGCTGAGTGATTGCCACCCAAACGTTGCTTCTCTGAGACTTCTCATCTGAAACAGATTTAAATATTTTTCTTTCGTCAAACTGAGAGATACAAAATTGTCAAGCTGACCAACTAACATCTCAGAGCTGAGTTGTTCTAGTGAGCTATGAAATTATTAATCACCTACTGTGGAGTGAGCATATGATTAAGTTATTTTATACTTTGGCCATTCTAAGTATGAAGTTCGTCATCACAAACGTTTCTCAAAGCAGTAAATACCACTGGGCAACTGCTCTGAAATAAACTGCCCAGCAAGGAAAATGTTACACTGCAAGTTAAGATTAAGGGTTTTCATTAAAACCTACATTTCCTTTGCCTGTATGAGTTAGCGAGGATACCAAAAAGGTATCGAACTGAACTGTTCTTCCTTGGCAGCAGCATTTCCAACAGGAGTTTAAACAGCAGAAAGATGAGCTTTGTAAATAAACTGAATCATTTGCTAAATTAAGCTAAATAAATGCTGCTTTTCCCTGCTGCTTTCTTATATTGCAAGTGAGGATTCCTGCATGTGTTAGGAAGCACTGGCAAAAATATGAAACGTCATCTTGGCAGGATGTTTCACAGCAATTTTCGAGCTGAATAACTCCAAGTACTGTAGAAATGGAATATCACAGTGTTGGAATACAGTAGTTGGCTCCCCAAACAACAGCAGGAGAGGAAAATAGTTGGAAAAACAGAATTAGCCATTTGTAAAAGCTGCAGATTCTTTTTTTTCTTGGTCTTTTTTTGCTTTTATTTTCCGAAACCTCATCTGAATAACACAGAACGTCGTTCAAGCTCTCTCCTATGTCAGTCGTTTAAGGACTGATATGTTCATTTAGACCCTGTGGTTTGAAGATGTGTTGTTGCTGAATGTCAATGGCCCAAGGGTGCTAACAGAGGGCAGGAAGGCATAAGGATAAAAAAATGTGTTGGTCCCAGCCCTCCACAAAGCAGGCTGTCACATTATTTCACAAAAACTTGACCTTGGGGACAAAAGGTTACATGGTGAAATGTGTTGGGCACTTAAAATTCCTGTTTCTATGGGATCTCTTTGGAAACAGTTGAAGTTGCTGTTCCCCGCTTGAAGGTATGAAGCTCGTTTATAGTGAAGTGCTATTGCAATACTGAACTCTTCAGAACATGGGGGAAACAGAGCAAAATATTTAACAACCAAAATGAGAAATATTTAATATCCCACACTGTAAGACGCCAAGGGCTGATGGTCTGTGCACGGACCCAACCCCGTGTGAACTGTGTTGGAAATGGTGCTGTTCTCACTGCAAAGTCAGCAGGGAAAGACAACTAATTTAATACATTAATCTAATAGTCCTAAAGCTGAACTATTCCGTAATGCGCTCTGTGTGCGGTGGAGGTGGTGGAGTTACCGTCCCAGGTGTCTAAGGAAAGACTGGACGTGGCACTCCATGCCATGGTCTAGTTGACATGGTTGTGTTGGGTCATGGGTTGGACTCGATGATCTCAGATTGATTAGGCTGATTGCTTAGATTGAATCTGATCAATTAGATTGACTGACTTTGTGCGTACTTTTGGGACAGGAGACACTGCAGTCCTCCATCCAAACGAGAGCAGTGGAAGCACAGGGAATACCGCACCCACTTTTCCCGTGTTTAATTAATTACAGTGTTCAAAGCACACAGGACGTATCTGTCTGCACCGGCCGGGCGGGACCGGCCCGGCCTCGCCTCCTCCCGCCCGCCCCACAAAATGGCGGCGGGCGCGCGGCCCTCAGCGCCGGGCGGTGGGAGGGGCCGCGCCGGCCCCGCCCCGCCGGTGGACACAGATACGTTCTG
>NW_016690449.1:719538-748424 GCF_001604755.1 Lepidothrix coronata | reverse complement strand
CCCACCGCGCCCGCCGCCGCAGCGCCGCGCCCGCCCCGCCGCCCCCTCCCTGCAGCGCCCGGCGCGGTGTGGGGAGGCGGCCGCGCCGCCCGCCCGCCGCCCCCCGAGCCCCCGCAGGTAAGTGCGGGCCGGGCCCGCGCGCCCCGGACCCTGCTCCGCGCGGTGGGGAGGCGGCGGGCGGGCAAGATGGAGCCGCGGCCGGCGGGGGAGGGGAGGGGAGCGGAGCGGGGAGGAGAAGAGAGGAGAGGAGAGGAAAGGAAAGCCCCGCTCCGCACCCTCTCCGGCGCTCAGGGGGATCCCGCGCTCCCCTCGCCCCGGGGTGCGGTGCCCGGCCCCGCGGGCCGTGCCAGGGGAGCTCCGTGAGGGGGGCTGTGCGAGGGGAGCTGCGCTATCGCCGCCCGGCCGTGCCCGGGCCGAGGGCCGGGCCCTGCCCCTGCCCCTCGCGCGGCCGCGACCCCCGGGCGGTGCCCCCGCGGCGGCCGGGCCGGGGGAGCTGAGCCGCCCCTTTGTCCCCTGGGCCGGCCCGCGGCCGCTCCAGGTGCGGCTCGGCCCTTCTGCCGCTCTCCAGCTGCGCCCGGGGATTGTTCACTGCCCTCGGCACCCACAGCCCCGGGCGTGGGGATGGGGGGGGGTGTGCAGGGCTTTTCACTTAGAGCGTATTCCCACTAGCGTGTGGGGTCTGGATGCGTTCGTACAGCCCATGGATGTATTTCCTGGCGTGCCCAAGTAGCGGATGCCTTGGCTCACCTGCAGGTCGGGGTACCTGGAGAGCCTCGCTGTGTTCCTGCTGTGCCTCTTTGCGTTCTCGCATAACGCGTGGCACTGCTGTGTATTCTTGTGGATAGTTACGGATAGTTTAGTACAGCCTTGTTTGTGCATAGTCTTTCTGGGGCAATTAATTTTGTGAATAGCTGCACCTTTAATTTGCACGTAGTTCTCTCTGGATATCTCTCTAAAGAAAGTAACAGTTATTTTGACCCATGTGGTTTTTATTTTTGTAAAATGAAAGAGTAGGAGGAGCACTCAAGTTAATATATTTATTAAATTATTGCTTTTTTCTATTTCAGTCTTCAGATACCACGATTTCTGTTACAACTCTTTTTTTTGTGTGTATCTTTATCCATACTCTTCAGGTTTTAGATGTAACCTTAAACAAAACGAGCTGTGCGTGTTTGTCCTTTGACTGTTGTTGAACAGATTCAACAAGTGGATTTTGTCTTTCTGCAGTGTCACAAAAACGTGCTGCACTGGCTGTGTTTTTGGGTGTGTGGACAGGTGTCCAGAGCCCCTTTGCACTCTTGGGGGGTTTGCACCAGCGTCCAGAACATTTTGTACCAGTCCTGTCACAGAGAAACACTGTGAAAAAGCACATCAGGGAGGAGAAGCTGGATCCCTCTCTTAAGCTTCTGAACCCTTTTGTGGGAGCAGGCTGGGGAAAGAGGAGAGGGTAGGTGAGAACACCCACTGAGATGAATGAGCAGCTCTTACCTCTCCAAGCTGTTGTTCTAGACTGCAGCAAGGTCTGTTCCCTGGGGAGAGGAGCGGTGGGCGAGAACACCCACAGAGATGAATAAGCATCTCCAGCTCCTCAAAGCCCTTGTTCTAGGCTATAGCAAGGGCTGCTCCAGTTTACTTGGGAATAGCTCCTTGAGGTGAATGGACAGTTCACAAATACTAATAATCCTTTCTTCATAAAGATCCACCTCTACCTGCTCCATCATTCATATGCATATTTGGTTTGCCTTGAAGTTTGGTAATTACAGAACCACAGAATAATCAGGGTGCAGTTTCACTGTACTCTCCACAGCCAGTCTGTCTGGCCTGGTTGCTGCGCTGCTCCATCCCCAGCTGTGGGGTTTTTCCCCAACCCTCGTTCCCTGCGCTGCCATCCAGGATTTCTGAGTCCATTAAGACCATGGTTTTGAGGCCTGGTTTGTTTTTTTGTTTTTTTTTCAGTAACAGGGACCAGGGAATGGGTCAGTGGCAACCATTGGGTAACGTGGCTTAGGCTGACCTGGGACCTCAGTCTGTCTCTGTGCTAATGGAAATGTGTATTTCTGTTCCTTTCTTGCCCACAAACTGTTGCTTTTGCCTTCTTGTTGGATTAGTTTTCACCTGGATCAGATAGATCCCTGGTGTTGATTTGCCCTGCTCTTGCACAATAGTTGGTGTTGGCACAAGGAATGGGAATGTGGGAGCAGAGGAAAGGGCAAGATTGTCCCGTTCAGAAAGTGTGGATTCAGAGTGGTTTCTATTGATTATGAAACCAAACTCTCAGTTGTGTCAGTGTAACTGGAGGTGCTCAGGTAATTAAATCATTGATACCATCTTCCTTAATTTTTGTGAAGCTGTCTTAACCCTTTTAAGTGTCCTGTTCCTCATCATCGTATATGATCTTAGTTTTGGGGTGGGAAGAAGTCAGCTGACGTCCTTGCTGATGTTAGCATGGAGTGAAACTCTGCCCTTGGATATGACTTGTTTGTTTTTTAGGGTTAGAAAGCCTCACGATTACTTGTTTGCCTGGTTTTGCAATCAAATCATGAATGAACCCTAAAAGTTCAGTTTATTTGACACTCAGCCTTGCTGGTGCTTGCCAACACCAACTCTTTGTGAGAGCAACTGAGCTCTGTCTGTATGACAAAGCTGGTGCTTAGGCTCTGGAGAGAATTGTTTCTCCAAGGGTGTCTGAGTCAAAACCCTTGAACTCCCGAGGGCACAGAGGAGCACCCAGGGTTGCAGGGTGAGGAGCAGGAATCACAGACCTTGGTGAGGGGGAAGTCTCCCCCTCTGCCTGGCACGACTGGGAAAGAGGAATTTGAACTCTATCTTCACGTAAGAAAATTACCCTGGGTCAGGGGGGGAAGGACCATACTTGTAAGTTCTTGTATTGCTTGTGGAACTCTTAATTTCTTAGTGTTTTTGCACTAAGAGTAATTGAGATAGAAACTGTTTCCAGAACTGTATTGACTCTTCAATCTGCAGTCGCATGTTGTCACATAGTAGCTCTAAGAAGTCACTCCTCTGTAAAGAGATTATTTCTTATATTTTGGCAGTTTTTAATATATTTTACTTAGTGTCAGATGGTGAGAAAAATCATACTGACTTTGGAAAGGGCTTCATAAGCACAGTGTGGAGAAACTGGTTATCATGCTTCACAAGTAGATTAGATTTCAATTGTAGGTTCAGGTGTTAGTGTATGTTGTGCCACTGATAAAATTTCATACTTAGTATTTTAAAAATATTTATATTTAGAGGAATGCTCAAAGTAAGGTGCAACTTCATGAAAGCAAGCAGTTAGAGGATTTTAAAAATTGGGTAAGGCCCTACTTTAGTTAACGTGTAGAAAAGGAGCTGACAGTAAATTGACATTTAAATTGATAAATTCATTCATTCTTTTCAGTGAGTGATGAAAGGATTTCTCACACATACTGTCCTACAAGGGAAGAATAGAATTCATGCCATATCTCTGTTGCAGTCTTGAAAGGGGTAATATTCTTGCTGCTGCTGCTGCTCAAACCCCCCTGCAAAGCAGTGGAGCCCTTTGCAGTTCCCCAGGGCCTGCAGCCCCTGTGCCGAGGAACGGGGCACAGAGAGCCCTTTATGGGAGATCCCAAACAGAGCCCGGCCTGTGCTCGCTCCAGGCCTTCAGAGAACTGTGCACAAATGATACTTGTAGCTGCTCGTGTCGTTCTGTAGCTGTCACATACTTTGTGTGTGTTGGATGGTGATGAAAATGTACTGCTACAGCCCCCTGCAGCTGCACCGACCCTGCTGAAACTATTGCAAGCTCAGCGCTGAAAACCTCTAAAAAACGAGTGGGATTTACGTGCATTAAAAGCAAAATTGTCCTGTTGGCAAGAGGAGTTTACCTTTCCTGGTGTTCATCATTTGGAAAACTGTAATGTAGGTGTACTTCCAGTTTTGTTCCATTTTGCTCTGATTCTCATGTGTTTTATCAGAGGTCAGAAGCACTTGCTGAGTCAGGCCTGCTCTGGAGCTCACCAGGCCACAGAGCACAGGCTGGGCTGGGTGAGAGCAGAGCAGTTGTGCTGCTTATGTTGGAACTGATTATTCTGCTCAGTGCAAATGATGGGTCACAGGTCCAGTACTCAGTATAAACCAGCTACTCAGCAAGTGCCTGTTCTGGGGGGCTTGAGAGCTTCTCTGCTCATCAAAGGTTTCACCTTGTCTGTGCTGGCAGCTGAATTCTGCCCACAAAGAAGACAAAGGGCATGATATTTGAAAGCCAAAGACAGCATCACATTGCAACCTGAGAGGGTTGTGTAATGTAATTTTGTGTAATGTAATTTTATGTAATGTCGTTTGAGTAGCTTTGATCTTAAAATTTTGTGTAGTGAACAAACCACGAATGGGGATTTTCTGCAGGGTTTCAAGCCTGGAGAGCACTGGGCCATATCAGTCCTGGGAGCCTTAGCAGCTGTAAGCTCGAGCTGTATGGTATATTAACCTGCATTTAGGGTACAGGGAGGGGTCATTGCCATGTCCAGACATCCCCCTGCAGCAAAGCTTTGAGTCCCACCTGGATGGTCCCCTTTCTTTCTAGCTTCTGTGCTTTGTTGCATGGGAAGCTCTAGTGCTGCCTCTCTTTTCCCAAAGCCAGCTTATCCGGTGTCTCCTCCCTTTCCTAGCATTTCTGTAGATATAAATTACCAGATAGAAAAAGATCCATACAGAAAATCCTCTGCAGACACTTTCCAGTAAGATTCATTTCAAAATATGACTAAATTTCTTTCCTGCAGTGCCTCATCTTAACTATTTGTTTATTCAGAGAGTCAGTTGAATCAGTTTAAAAACTGATTTAAGTAAACTGTTGCAAATATTTTTATGTGTCTATTTACAGGTTTTAAAACAAGCAAGTTCTATTTTGTTGGAAACTTTTCTGGTGGGTTTTATTCAAGAATGCTTGCACACAAAGTTGTGTGTGTTTGGCTATACAATTTAGCTAGAGTGTGATTTTTAAATTGGCATAGCTTTGCATTTTATACCAATTCTCCTTTATACTGTATATCTCCCTGCCAAGAAACCTGCTTCCACTCTACAGATAGACTCACTGCATTCTTTTATTCCCTGCTGTAATGTGAATGAAGTAAAGCTGTGCTGGAGATGGCCATGTTAGGGTAATTAAGCTCGATTACAGATTTCCTTTTCAAAACTTTTCCAAAAAAAAAAAGTCTTAAATCAAAAAACACAGAATAGAAACCTTGGCTACTACTTGAAATTTTCATGGTTTGATGAAAAATGGTGTCGGGAGGGGGAAAAGCATTAAAAAAAAAATCCCATTGGCAGCTTTCCACCGAGATTTGGGTTTGTTTAAGCTTCCTCTTGTAAGAAGTTTTAAACAGTTACTGATTTGTACATCTTTCTTCGTTCATCCATTCCAGTGATACTGGTTGTTGCCAGATGGAAGGTAAACCAGCGTCAGCCAGGTCTTGTGTGTGAAGTTAGAGTTCCTTGAGAGCTCTCAGTGGTATTACAGCAGACACAAAACACATGCTTGTGGTGATGGAGCTCCAGCGTTTGGCAGTTACAGCAGAATGTATTCCCTGTCTTGGAGTACCTGTGATGGTTCTCCCCTGGAAAGATTGATGCTATCTGTCGAAAAATCACCCCCCACCCCTGAGTGGAACGAGGAGAAAAAGCAGAGAATAAGAATGTAACATAGACAGGAACGAGTCTGAGCAGTGGTTGGTCTCATGAGAAATACCAGGGGCCCCTGCTCTATTCAGTGCCTTCTCCCAGCTCTGGTGTGTTCCTTGGATACTGGGCAGCTGAACTGATGCTTCTTTGTGGCAGTTGAGCTTGGAGCAGCATTTTGGGGCCAAAGCCAGTATTCCTGTGTTTAAAATGAGTCCTGAGACAAGAATGCTGCTCCACCACTCAGAGTGTCTCTGGAGTACCAACAAACAGCTGAACAGCCTTTCAGGGCTGCTGGGCTTCACTGTCTCCGCAGCAAAAGGACCTTATTAGAACCCTCATGTTTGCAATTACATATCATGAAAAATCTCTGGTATTTTTTGTGATATTGCAGGCCCTTTTCTAGTGGGGTTACGGAAACGTAACATTTTTTGGACTGCTAATTGTGGAAAACCTTAAGCTTTCTTTTTTATTGCTGCATGGAAAAATCTGTCTGGTCTCTTGACCTGAGCTTATTTCCTTTGTCCTTTGCTAAGCACAGGCTTGCAAATTATTCTTAGTTGTTTGTTTGCTAGTTAACACCTGCAGTAACAGTGGTTTCACTTTGCTCTACTGTACCCTGTGCAACACACCAGCATTGTAGCACTTGGATTATCTCTGCTAGAACATCTAATATTTAAACTGTATTATTATCATAATTTCACTATTTGACATACATTCATATATTTGCACAAGAGTAATGCACACTGCAATGTGCATTTGACAAGCCAGAGTAGATTGAGTGTTCCAACAGGGAATGTATCCTTTGCAATCAGGAGAAAAGAGCACGGGGATTTACTCCAGGGTAAATAGACTGTCTCTGCTGTGTGCTTTCTCTCTGGCTGGGAGGAGACATTCATAACTGCCAAATAAATTCAGTAATCAATGGTAGAGTGTAAAAGGTGTTGTTGTAGGTGCTATTCCAGAGCTGTTGCAGGGAAAATGTAATAAATCTTCCAGACTTTGTCTACTAGAGGAATTTACCATGGGAAGAAGTATTTGGTGTCCTAAGTGTGGCTGTAGGGCACAGAAATACTGTGATGGGCCAGATATTTATTGGCTTAATCTTGTCTTCAGCATGGGTAAATATTGCTATCTTAAACTGAGTATTTGCAGCTATTTAAATTGTAGAACCAATATAGTTGAGTGGGTGAAAATATAATTTTATTTCCCGGAGTTGTTACCTCAGTGTTGGCATTACCAGCAATTTGTACGTGCTCTCCTCACTAGGACAGCACTGGCATTTTTGCAATCCAGCACCTTCTGCTTCGTTACAGATTCATTTCATCCCTCTGCTTTCCCAATTATGGCACCATTGCCTTGCTGAATTACCTGTTTCTTTCTCTGACACTGATTGTGACATGAGATTACAGAACTGATTAGCACTTTATTGTTTTGCTTCAGTTAAACAAACATAAAAATCTTTAGGACCCTATATTTAGTAAAACAAGAGTGTGATACATTATCTCTCCTTGGCTGAGTCACAGGTTAATCTTAGAACTAGAACAAGTAAAATTTAGATGAGATTTGGTTGGAAAGGTTTTGAAATCACGGTGGGTGAGCAAATATTGTATATCTTGGTGCTGAAATGCTCTTGTTGGTTTTTTTTCCACTTACTTCTTCTCTAATAATACCTACCTGAATAATACATGGTTTAAACTGTCCTTTTTAACCACGTTTAAAGGTTACTGTGCAAAACCTCAAGCGAAAGCTTACTAAAACTCATTTTAAAAAGTTATTTACTGGCATTAATACTAAAAATAGACAAAATAGTTTGGAGTAATTCTGAGAAACAGGGGTAGCTCCTGAGAGATTCTCCCTTGTGGAACGCTGACAATTATGATAATAAAAAAATATTATTATATATTGATACATGTTTTTCTCTCTTATTTTTGGTAGAAAATGATGCACCCTGTTGCCAGCAGTAATCCAGCTTTCTGTGGGAGCGGCAAGAGCTCTTGCCTTAACGAGGACAATGTGAGAGCCGCGGATCAGTTCGACCTTTACGCCACCCAGCAGAGCAAGTACGGCCACGCGGTCGCCCACAAACCCATCGCCTGCCAGAGACAGGACGCCCTGAGCGAGTCGCACTTGCAGACCACCAGTGGCAGGAATTTAGAGACAAAAGATGAACTGAAGAAAAAGAAAAACCTCAACCGCTCCGGGAAACGTGGGAGGCCCTCAGGGACCACCAAATCAGCAGGGTACCGGACCAGCACAGGCCGACCCCTGGGGACCACCAAAGCAGCTGGATTTAAGACAAGTCCAGGCAGACCCTTGGGTACAACTAAAGCAGCAGGATACAAAGTCAGCCCAGGCAGACCTCCAGGTAGCATTAAAGCTCTATCACGGCTTGCAAATCTAAATTATACTTGTGGCAGTGCAGCTTTTCCTTACCCTATGGTGCATAACAGAGGAGTACACGCTGCTGGTGAAACTAGTAGCAAAATCAAACAGCCTAATGAATGAAAGGAGGGAATTAGTAACTTCTTACTAATCTGCTTTACGCTGATTTTGGGCATGGTTCTCACGTTTTGTTGTAATGTTTGTCTAAGTCTGGGTTTGTAGATTTTATTTCTATTCAGATAATGCCATAGCCTGTGGGTACAGTTCATAACATTTACAGTCATGATGAGAAGGCTTTGGTTTAAAGGGGCTTTTGTTGGGCTTAAATCATAATTGATAAGAAAGTCTGAAGTGATGAATTACGCCTTGGTGTCAATACTTAGGTAATGTCCATGTCCCTAATTTTACATCCAATTTCTCACAAATCTAGACATGGTGATGCATTAAGTATTTGAAATAAGGAGGACAGAATTAGCTGGCTGATGGATCATGATGTGGCCTGTCCCAAAATAAGCAACTTAGGCAGTTAAGTTCTTACTTGATAAGAAAAATTGATAAAGAAAGCAGCGAGCTACGTTTTCCACTTCTGCAGGAGCCTCTACGGACCTCAAATAGATACTTAAAAAGTAAATGAAAAAACCCCAGCCTTTTCTTTTTAAGGTGATTTCAGGTGGCTTTTGTTTCCGGAGTTGTAGCATTAAGTGAATTACAACTAATGCTCCAAAAATATTTTTGAAGATACTAGAGAGACCTGAGCATTTGTACAGTGTGTTACAGCTTCACAGCCTTACTAAGACAAGTTAATTTGCCTTTGGGTGAGAGCTGTTCTTTTAGTTACACTGTCACTGCTGTGTAATTGTGAAATGCCTAATAGTACATATACCAAACCACAAATAATTCTTTGAGATTTGAAATATTTCATAAGAAATTAAGTACTGTTCATTCTGGTTAGGCACTTGGTTAATATTAAGCAGTAAGTTCTTAAATCTGTAAATAGCTATTTACGCTGGCTTTGGCCTTTAAAACCTGTGCTTAGATGGCGACAGTTTAATAGCTTTTAAAGTATTAACCTATAATGTTTACAAATTAAACTTTTTAAATAGACACTGTTGCCAAATTTTTAGACTCAATTTTGCCAGATATTCCTGGAAATACAATTATTTCGTTGTTTGACACTTATAGTATATTTAAGTTATGTAAGCTTATATATCTACCAAAGGACACCATTTTCATGATTTATAAAGGCAAACTGTATAGCTGATGCAAACAGGATACAGTTTACTGCACTGCTACACCCCAGATACAGAGTAATTCATCTATGCATGAAAGCTGGAAAAAAAATGTTAACTATAAATACCTTTCTTGACTCAAACTAAAACCTTCCTTCCTCCCAAAAGAACTGCTCCATTTTTCAACTGGGTGTGTTTAATTTTTTTTTTAAGTGTGAGAGAGTGTGTGAATGTGTAAAATACTTTCATCTAGACTTCAAAAAAGTCAGTCCTCAATGTTGCATATTCTTGGTCCTAAATTTATTTTACTGAAATTAAAGCTTTTTTTTTTTAATCTGGAAGAAAGTTTACATTTAAGTCATTTCACATATAAAATGACTTTGTGATAAATTTGTAGCTTGAAATATCTGGGGAGGGGGGAGTCTGCAGATTTGGGGGAGCATAATAATTTGGGTTAATTGAGCTTGTGCTAAATGGATAACGATGCTGATAATTTTTGTTAACATAAATGTTATTCTGGCCTGCTGTCATTTTGATGAGACCTCTTGATTTCAGTGTTGACAATTTAAGAAACAGATGTCATGTTTCATACCTTTTTTATCAGGAAAAAAGCAGCAAGCCTTCAGGTGTTCCAGTGATGCCTAACACATATTGAGCTGGACTTTTGCTGTACTTTACAATAGGTGTGTTGAATGGTTTTGGGGGAACTGTGTATGCACTGGCAACTAAGACAATGAACCTCAACTTATACTGGATGGCTCCTTAGTCGGTAGATGAACTAATGGCAGCTAAACTGCTACTAAGGAATAGTTTCTTCATGCTGAAGCTCTGAAATCCAGTTGTACCTTCTGTTCCTCAGCAAACTCTCCAGTCTGACCTTTAGCAGCCTCTCTCAGAACGATGTAACTTCTGACACGTGCAAATGCTAACGTGAGCTCATTCACCCTCAGGATCTGTGTTGTGGTGGCTGTTTTTAATCAGATGATTTTTCAACTAAAGACTGCTTTAAGTTCTTTCCTGAACTCAGCTGGGCAAGCAGTCCTCTTCAGCTGAATGTATCACTGCAGGAGTGTCACACCTCGCTGGCAAGGAACGTGTTGCATGTCACCACTGTCCCTTGGGGAAACTCCACTCCTTACCTCCTCCTGTTTATCCTGTTGGCTCCTGCTCCGTTCCTCACTTGTGCATCCACTCAATGGTGCTGTGCTGTGTGTCAGGAGATAATGCAGATGTATTGCTGTTCTGCTAGTATAATTTGTATTCAAGTATGCTGATGAAATAATGAAATCACCTAAGCAATTTCTGTTCATTACAGTGTTTATTAATTATATCAGATGGAATATAATCCCAGTAAAAACTAATTAATGTTGTCAGTTGTGAAATGATGAGCATCAAGTAGAAAAGTGTTCAGAGTCTGTAATGGGCTGCTTGGCACTCCAGATTTAGGAAGGAGACCAGAAGTGCACTGCTGGGCACTTCCTAATCTGCTCTGTTTTATATCTGACTGGAGTTTACTGGTGCCCTGCAGTGAGGGGAAGGAAAAAGAGGATAAGAGATTCAAAGTGACTAGAAATGGAATTTTCAAATACTCCTGCTCTTCCTATGTGTACCCTGCAGAATACATTGTGCTTTTTTCAACACTTTTCTTTCCATGAGAAACACTGAAACAGCATGTTAATGCCTAAACTTTATTAGTACCAATGGGAAAACTGGCCTTTTCCCCCATAGTATGAAAACATTACTTGTAAGGTAAATTGCTTATTTTATATTATATATCATAATTCAGCTATTCATAAGCTAGGATCACTGTTGTGTGTTAACACTGTTCAGAAGACCGACATGTCAAGTTTGGGTTTTAATAATTTCTTTTAATGATCAAGTTTCTAACGTCTTATTTATACATAAATGAAGTGTATTAGCTTGCTATTATTCCTTAATGATGCTATACAAGTTCACTGTTTAATATACATATAGTAACTACTATTCATTTTCTGATTAAATTTACTTAAACTTTAAAACCAAATAATTTTGCTACTATAAAGTCTTGCACTGGACAGATTCAAGATGCTAGCACCATATTTTGGCAGAAAAAAGTCAGATACCATCAGAAGCAGCTGACTTTGATATCAAAGATAGTATTTTTGAAATCAGCACTTAGCTTTGTCATTAAAGCAATGTTCTTTATATCTTGGATTTAGTTTGAACTAATGGAAATAACTAGAGCCATTAAAGATCTCTCTTCTGAATGAATATATTTTCATTTTGTCTGAAGGATCTTAGAGTTCAGTCAGGACAAGACCAAGCATTGTCAGTGAAGAGTGATGTGTCTGTGAAAAGAATTACCTGGAACTACAAAACACAGAGTAATTCAGATGAGAATTAACTCCCTCCCCCATTTTTGAAGAGCTTTAAAAGGCAGAGCAATGTGAAGTCATTTGTGTGATGGTTTCATTAGCTGTGACTCTGCTGTTCTTTGTTATATGTATAATAATGTTTCACACTATCCTTAGAGTTGACAGTTGAAACAGCTGATAACAATCATAAATACTTGGAACTGCAAACTTCATTTCTGACCACAAAAGAAGTTTATTCTTCTCTATTTTAATGCATATATTTTAACACTGCTTAAATATATTTATGACTTTAGTAGAGATTAGACCTTTCTCCTTGTGATTTTTTTTTCCCAAATAGAAAAATCTATATTCTAAAATTTGAACCACTTTCTGATACTATAAGCTTTCATCATTTCCTTTTCCACAGGTTTACTTTGGGGGAAACAATAATCTGTTAAATAACTAGTATTATCAGCACCCTGTCCTCTGCTGTAAAAAGCCTGATTAGATACTGTGTATGTTTTTATGTCCATGAACTTGAGCTACTCGTGTGCAATTATGTGTATGGGAATGGAGTAGTGTTCATGATCTGTATTTACATCATCATATGGATGTATATTTATTAATAAAGTTAATACTTTAAAACCTAACCATTTTTTCCCTGTTGTTTTTTTTTAATATCTTATAAATTCTGGCTGAAGATCCCTGTTGACTGTTACCTGCTTGTTACAGGCAAGTTACATATATTTGCATGAAGGCAAAAAGCCTCTATGGATGGCAAGATGTCAGGAAATGTTGCTCATTTTTTAATGAACTGAAAACACTGCGACAGTAACTTAATTGTTCTTGTCCTTTCTCTCAGATGGAAGAGGGGAGGAAAGGAGTTATAGCCATATATGGGTAAATAGGAAGCTGCTAACTTTTTTTTTTTCCTTTTCTGCACATGGAAATCAGTTTGCAAGTACTCAGAAATGAAACTTTTCATGGAATGGTGGTCATTAGTCATTATTCTGTGATGAATAAAATGTCCTTATCCCTGTATGGCAGCAATATTCCAGTTTATCTCTGTTGGTAAGATGTGCTCTGCATACCACTCGATGCCTCTTTTTAATTTTTTTAATCTTATTTTTTTTCCTCTTCGCTGAAGTGTCTCAATAACTTTGGGGCAGACAGACAGTGCTACCTACCAGAAGCTGCAATCCAGACTCCCAGGTCTGCATCCTCCCCTTGTTTTCCAGCACCCTTTTTCTCTTCCATGAACTTCAGAAGGCCTTGAATACATCTGGGGTTGGGACATTCCAAATGGCAGTTGCAGTTATTTTGCAGACTTTTTGCTTTTACCTGAAAAGGACATCTGATGCCTTGTTTGTTTGTGTGGGTTTTTTGTTTTGTTTGGGGTTTTGCTTGTTTGTTTGGCTTTTTTTTGTTGGTGATTCTGGTAATGCTAAATATTTGGCTTTCAAAGTGACTGGATATGTTCAGAACAGAGTTCAGCTTCAGTCTGCTACATCCTGCTCTAAAAATCAGTTCCTGGATGTGATTCTTGAGCAAAATGGATTATTTTCTTGGTTCTAAGGAAACCTGAAGTATTAGCTATTAAATCACACAAATGATATCATAGAAGAATACAGGCTTTTCAGCTCAACTGCTTCCATGGCTGCTGTGTTCCCTGCCATGGAGGGAAGGATGGAGGCTGCAGGGCAGGCTGTTCCCTCAGTGCACACCTGGTGTGGTTTCTGATGACAGTTTATGATTTATTCATGCTGACAAACTGGCAGTGGTGGGGTATCAGCTACACAAGATGGACATCTTCAGAGAGTCTGAGATGGTTCTGTCTCTTAATAATTTCAGATTTCTATATGGTGAGACAGCAGGGCTTGTTCTGGGGCTGGACTGGCATTTTTATTTTTGGTACCTGGTGTTACTGAGCTGTCCAGCTGCATAAGTCTCAGGTGCACAAATACCCACCAAGTTCTCATGGGTGCAGAAAGACTCATGTTTTGCAAATCTTCCTGTTTGCTAAATTTCAGCTCCTTCCCTAGCAAGCAGCTTTTCTAATGTGGCCAAGATTTTTGAATAGATGCAAAACAGTGTATTTTTTAACAGACTTTTCCCAGAAGACAGACATTTGGCATTAAAAATCAGAAAAATGTAAGCCACTGAAAATAATTTTGAAGCAAAACTGCCAGGCACATTAAATGTGCCTTCTCTGCAATGCCTAAGCACTGGCACACTGTGTTTGTTGGGAGTCAGGTGTGGCAAAGCCTGACTATGATTCTGAGGAGTTCAGTTGTGTTCCATTGATAGATTAGAGTCACCATTAAAAACCTACCATTTTGATTTATGTATGGCAGGAAGGGTACTATATTAGGATTAAATTCACAGTAAAAAAATCATTTCCAAGTTGAAAATGCTGCTTTGCCCATACTCAAGCATAAGGACAATGGGGAGAGGGGCAGCTTTTTCCTCACTAGTTCACACCACCTTGGATTCCTTTTGTGTTTTTGCTTTCAAGCTTGCTCTGTATCAGCTGGTCTAATTAAATATTTTCTTCTTATGTGCAAACCTCATGTTTTCTATTTTTAGGCTAATATGTCCTCAATATCAGTGCTTATGCAAACAGGACTTTAAAGAAAAAAATTCAAGCAAGAAAATGTGCGTTGTAAGGAAGGACAGAGTTAGAGCTGGAGAAGAGTCCCTAAGTAAAAACCAACCAAAAGAATCCTGGTTTTGTAATAAAGATGACACCCATCTTTATTTTTACACACGTACTTTGCTTTCCCTGCCTTTTTCCAGGGTGTGGGTTAATGACCTGAACTCCTTTAAACCAACAGGGAAACACCTCCAGCAGCATCCCGAGACCTGGCCTGGGCTGTGGCTCCGGGTACACGGTGTGGGCTCAGCCCTGCAAGGGGGGGGTCACAAAATCACAGGATGGTTTGGGTTGGAAGGCACTTTAAAGATCATCTTGTTCTGGTCCCCCTACCGTGGGCAGGGACGCCTTCCACTAGCCCAGGTTGCTCCAACCTGGCCTTGGACTCTTCCAGGGATGGGGCAGCCTCACCTTCTCTGGGCAACCTGTGCCAGGGCCTCCCCACCCTCACAGGGAAGGATTTTTCCCTAAAAGATTTTTAGCAAAGAATTTTTTCCTAATATCCAGTCGAAACCTCCTCTTTCAATCTGAACCCATTCCCCCTCATCCTGTCACTACACGCTCTTGTAAATGCTCTTGCCCCATCTTTCCTCTAATCTCCCTTCAGGTGCTGGCAGGCCGCAATGAGGTCACCCCGAATGCTTCCCTTTTCCAGGCTGAACAATCCCAACTCAGGGTTCAGCGGAACCGCGAGAAAACTCGGTTGAATCCACACGATTCGTGTCTACCGCGGGCAGGGCCGGGCCGAGCCCCCACCGCGCTCCCGCACGGCCCGGCCCGCGCAGGGCTCTGCCCGACCCTGCCGAGCGCGGCTGTCCCGGCCCTGCCCCGGCCCTGTCCCGCCGCGGCCGCGCCCCGAGCGCCCTTCCCACGGAAATACGAGCCCCGGCGGAACTGGAAGTGTCCCGGGGATCCGGCGGAAGCGATCGTTGTCCGGGGAGACGCGGCCGCCGGGGCCGAGGGCGAGGATGTGGCGGCTGGCGCTGCTGGCGCTGTCCTGGTTCGGTAGGGTCTTTCCCGCAGGTGAGACCGGGGGGCTCTGGGTGCGCGGTGCCGGCGCGGGAGGTGCGGGGCACTGACACGTCCTTTGCTCCCCGCCTGGGTCCCGCAGGGGGGGCGGAGCGCGGCGCGGGCGGCCCCGAGCCCGTTCGGTACCGCACGGCCGAGATGGCGGACGCGATGCTGGGCAGCGGCGGCAGCGGCGCCCCGGCCGAGCCGCCCGTGCTGCTCTCGGCGGTGCCGGCCGAGCCGAGCGGCGGCCCCTGCGAAGGGACGGCCGGGGCCGGGGCGTGCGGCCCCACCGGGAGCGGCCCCGCAGCCCCCCCGGGCCCGCCCCGCGAGCAGCCCGTGCTGGAGCCCGTCCTGCCCGAGGAGCCGAACGGCACCGACAGCGCCAAGGCCCCCAAGGTGAACTGCGAGGAGAGGAACACCACGGGCATCGAGCGCTTCACGCTGCAGATCCTGAACGTGTCGCAGGTACCCGGGGGTGGGGTGAACGCCAAAGGGGGGGAAGGTGCCGGCGTGGTGCTCTCGGTGCTTCACTTAGTGAATGTTATTGTGTAACATCCTCTGTGCTACCGAAGAGAAGATATATCCGGGCAAGGAGGCCTTTCGGGTCATTCTGATTGGAAAAAAATGGAAATACAGCGCACTCCATGTGCCTGTGCCTGTCATCTCTGTGCCTGCAGGGAACTGCCAGCTTTGCTGCTCCGTGCACTGGTGCTTCTCTCTGAAATCGTTAATGGCACCTACTGCCAGCTTGTTTCTTGTAATGGCTATGCCTGTGTATATTTTTAAATTATTAACTTCTAAATCAACCTTTGAAAATGGTTAAATGCAATCCTCTACCTGTTGTAAAAAGATTAAGCACAGGTGCAGTTAACTTGGTAATATTGCCCAGTATCTAGTTGACTGAGCGGTGCATCCCTATGTAGAATTTAACTCTGTGAAATATGTAGTTGTCCGTGCTTGTTCTTCTTGTTCTTTCTCCAAGGACCTGATGGAGTTCCTAAACCCAAACAGCAGTGACTGTACGTTGGTCCTGTTCTACACTCCGTGGTGCCGCTTTTCTGCCAGCCTGGCACCTCATTTTAACTCTTTACCCCGAGCATTTCCAACCCTTCGCTTCCTGGCACTGGATGCGTCCCAGCACAGCAGGTAACTCTCACTCCCTGTGCTCCATCAGCAGTTTAGTTCTGTTAATTTTGAGTTTTAAAAACAGCAGTGCTCTTTTTTCCATATAAGGTGACAGTTTAATTTAGTGAGACTGACAATGCCTGTAACATGACTGTCTTTATTTCTTCCTTCAGTAGATTTAATTTCTTTCCTGCTTTGTGTTTGCCTTATGTCCACCAGTTTATCAACTAGATTTGGAACTGTGGCTGTACCAAATATCCTCCTTTTCCAAGGTGCTAAACCTATGGCTAGATTTAATCATACAGACAGAACGCTGGAAACCCTGAAAGACTTCATCTTTAACCAAACAGGTGTGTCAATCAGCCCTGATGTGTCAATGGGAAGAACAGGCTGGCTTTTAACTCCAGAATTTCCTCTCCCTGTGTTTGTTCCTTAAAATGAACTTCATGAATACCCTGAGAGGACCCAGCAGAGGTTCATATAATCAGTTGCTACCATGAGCTGGATTTCTGTGTGTGCTGAGAGCAGAAAATCAGTTCCTTGGGCTGCTGTCATAGAGCAGGTTGAACAGTGGGGTTTAGCTAGAGTGGATGCTAGAAGGTTGGAGCACATCTTCCTGCCCAAAGATTTAATTGAAAGTGAAATAAATTTAATTCTCTTTGCCAGCCAGCTAGTTCTCTTCTAATCTACACTGAACTGCTGTGTGGGTCTACATTTCCAGAAATGCACAAAAATAAAATTCCTGGAAAAACACTCTAAATTAAATTTCCGTGCACTGAAAAACCCCTACAAACTTACCCAAGGCTGTGCTGTGGGAGGACAGAACAAGCCTTGTCCTGCTATGAAAATACACATAAGAATCAATGTTTTTATGTAAGTAAACCCTTTGATAGATATATGTTAACACACAAGGGCCATCTCACCAAAATTTTAAGTCTACCTGTGCATTAGCCTTAGTCTGAGAACAGAAACAAAGCTCCAGGTAGAACCAGCCTCTCTGTATTTGAGGATTATGACCTTGCTCAGGTGATTTGTTTTTTAGGGATAGAAGCTAAAAGTGACGTGGCTGTGACGAAGGAGGACTGGGAAGGGCCCCTGCCCAGTGTCCTGACAAAGGGCATAGACTGGCTGCTCCTGTTCTCCGTGCTCTTCCTGGCCAGCTTTGTCCTCTACGCAACCCTTCGGACCGAGAGCATCCGCTGGCTCATCCCGGGACAAGAGCACGAACACCAGGAATAACCTCAGATGCTGAAACGGGGGCAAGAAATCCCACTTATTGGTAAAGCGGGAATTTCTATGGCCTAGAGGCACCTAAGAACGAACTGTTGAATTTGTCGGTTGTAATTTATAATAACGACTAAAAATCGGCTTTATTTATCCACTACTGAATCTGTAAAAAGCACATTCGTGGCGACTACGGTGGTAAGAAAACAGATACGAAGAAACACGAACTAAAGTATTTATTAAGCTGCTCTGATTGGCCTCTTTTTCGTGGGCTCCAGTGTAATTAGTGATACAGTTCTACTTCGCTCTTCTGAATTGCTCCCTGATCTACAAGCTCTCCCTTGTAGACCAAGGAAGATTTTTAGAGCTCCCTGGTCTGTACATGGCACTGCAAGGAAAACACTGGTGAAGGGAGATAAATGATGTTTTACAAGACAGTGTACTTCAGATGAGCTGTTCCATTGTCTGCCAGCAGTAACAGTTCCAAAGCTGTTTCATTCCCGTGGCTGACTGTTCCCACCTCTGGCACTGGGATGGTGCTGCTTTTCTCCTTCACTCTGCCCTGAGTTTTGACTTAGTGGCAGTTCTTGATGAGATTTAGAATAACTTCCCAAGATGACCTCACTATTTTTGTGTGTGTCTATACAGCTTATTTACCACATTCCTGGAGAATGAAATTGTAATAATTGTCCTTTTTAAAAAAAATAAATGAGGTTTTTAGTGAAACCTTTTAAGTCACTTTCTTATAGGACTTAAAACATGCGATTTCTGAACTATGGCTCACCTGCCTAAATTAGCAAGACCAGTCCTGATGTTTATTTAAATTTCTACTACCATGTTTGCTGGTTCCACAGTCTCCAGCTGAGGCTACATAAAGAATTGATATTTTTTTAGTTATAATTAGTATGGAAGACTTTGGATAAGGTATGGACTGGTATGTTTTGTGGAGTTTGGATTATTTGATTGCATAGCATTTATCATGTTGGAATCTTGCCAGAGTACCCTGATAGGAAGATTTAGAGAGCAAACTAAGCTAAGGCAAAACAAAGACTTATTGCTTGACAAAGAGTTTGTATCTCTGCAACTTAATTCTTCAAGTATTTCTCTGCTGGCTCTGTGTTTTCCTTTGGAAACTGGAGGTCCTGTATTTCTGTGTCCAAAAAGGAAACTGCACTGGTAAAACGTTGGTATGACCGGAGATAAAGCTACGATGGATGTTATTAATAAAGATCCAAGATTTTGAATGAGTGTTCTTGCCTCTGCCATCTGGTTCATTTGAGAGGCCCAGGGTGGATTGTCCCTGGTGCTCATCTCTGCACTGCTGAAGAAACAGGGATGTGTTTACAAATGGAATGGGGCTGTTTCAGTGCAGCCCCATGGGATGGAAATGAAACCTGGCAGGATCCACCCACGGATGCATCCCGTTCTCCTCCCGGGTACGTGTCATGGAATAATGGAATCACAGAGGTTGGAAGAGACCTTTAGATCATCCAGTCCAACCGTCCACCCGGCACTGCCACTGTCACCCCTACACCACTGAACCACATCACCCAACCCTACATCTCCAACGCCTCCAGGGGATGGTGACCCCACTGCCTCCTGGGCTGCCCTTCAGTGTCTGACCACCCCAACAGGGAAAACTTTCTAATATTTAATCTGAACCTCCCTGTCTTAGCTTGAGGCCGTTTCCTCTGGTGCTCTCACGGTAGCACAGCCCCGTCCCACCTCCCTGCACCCTCCTGGCAGGGAGTCCTAGAGAGCCATGGGGAGCTCCTCGAGCCTGCTCCCCTCGTTCAAGCGGGAGGCGCGGCGGCGGAGGCAGCTCCCTGCTCCCCGTTCCCAGCTCCCTTCTCCCTGTTCCCAGCTCCCTTCTCCCCGTTCCCCGCTCCCCGTTCCCAGCTCCCTGCTCCCTGTTCCCAGCTCCCTTCTCCCCGCTCCCCGTTCCCCGCTCCCCGTTCCCTCCTCCCAGCCCGGTTCCGGGGCGGCTCCGGCGGGGGCGGTGCCGGGGCCATGCCGGGCGGCGGGGCCGGGCTGCGGCGGGCGCTGCTGGGAGCGCGGCGGGCCATGGTGAGGGGACGAGGGCCGGGCAGGGCCGGGCGGGGGGCTCGGCGGAGCGCGGGGGACCTGCAGGGGCTCGGGGCAGCCCGCCCGCCTTCCCCTGGCACTGCGGGAGCCGCGGGAGGTGGGAGGGGTGGGATGGTGTGCCTGGAGCACGGGGGGCTGCGGGGACACCTCGGTGCCACCGCTCCGTGCCTGAGTGGGGAGGGGCCTCGTACAGGGACAGGACAAGGGGGAACCGCTTGAAACTCACCCAGGGCAGGGTTAGGGGGGATGCTGGGGAGAAATCCTTCCCTGCCAGCGTGGGGAGGCCCTGGCACAGGTTGCCCAGAGAAGCTGTGGCTGCCCCATCCCTGGAAGTGTCCAAGGCCAGGCTGGACGGGGCTTGGAGCAACCTGGGATAGTGGAAGGTGTCCCTGCCCATGGCAGGGGGGGTCAGAACAAGGTGATCTTCAAGATCCCTTCCAACCCAGACCATTCTGTGATTCTCCCTGTGTCCTGCCACCATCCCACTTCATGACTGATTGTTTTGTTTTACACGAAACTGATAATGAGTGGCACGCACAGGGTTCAACCCTCGGCCCTCCGGCATGAGATGTTTAGTACTAATTTTTTTATGTAATTAATGAACTATTTCCCCGAGCTTCCTCCAAACGAACATTACCAATTACAGGGTCAAACCCACACCCAGTGCCTGTTCCTGCCTCTCTGGGGGCTCTGGCTGTGCCCGTGATGTGCTGCTGGGAGGTGGTGACTGCAGAAATGCAATTTAAATCTCCCACCTTATCTTCTTCCTTCTTCAAGCAAATTCCAGCTGCTTTCTGCTACATTTCTGAATATCACGATGCGTCAGGACGTGGCCTCCACAACCCATTCCGAAGCAAAACGTCTGCATCAAACCCAGTCTCCATATTCCTATTAAAACTGCCTGACCAAATGTCAGGTCACAGCACTGTCTTGTCAATGCCCATGTGTCAGGTGAGGTGTCGGGAAGGCACCACGGTGTCCCCAGAGCTGACAGGACATCTCTGTGCCAGCAGGAGGAGTGGACTTTGTGCTGCCTCCTGGTCGCAATCCTGGACTTTGCTATCTCAAAAAAACCCACTCACCCCCATGATTTTTTGTAAATTAGCGGACTGACTTCATCCTGCACCAGAGAAAATAGTTCTTTTTGAGACAGCCTTGAACTGGGGCGATTGTTGTATAGGCTTGGAAAAAAGAGGAACGTAAGAAATTCATGCCTGTGACTGTGGTTATAGCAATGACAAATCTGAAATTTGTGTTCTTGCAAGCCCAAAGTTGTGTTTGAAGTGCAAAGAGCCTAAATTAGTTCAGTTTGGGACCTGTAAAACCCATCCCTTGGTTACATCTCTGGATGTGTCCCACTGAACACAAGCAGCAGCAGTGTGCTGTTAGATTGATTTACACTTTCGGGGTTTTTATCCCATATTATTGATGCAAATGTTGCTCCTTGGCCCTCCTGCATCATAAAGCCTTGCTCAGGTCACATTAATTGCTTTAATTCCTGCTCTGCTCAGACTCACAGCCCCATCTGGTGGCATCGGGGCTCCCGCTGGAGCAGCGGCTGGCAAAGGTGGAAAGTCCTGAGCTGCTGAGCTGGCAGTGGGTCCTCACTGGCCTCCCATGTCTGAGAGAAGCTCTGGAGCAAAACTGCCTTTCTGCAGGTTCTCAGAAAGCTGTGCCAGCTGCTAAAGTAAAGACTAAAGCAATCTGAATTCAGCTGTACTGGGGAGAAAGGCTCTTCCCACCAAAGCAATGCCTTTGTTGTGTGAGTCTGAGACCCCTGTGTCAGGATATATTGTCCTTAGTCTCTTCTTTTAGGAGAAGTGTCAAACCTCTTCCAAAGGCCCCACTGAATGTTCCTTTGTGTCTGGCTCTGGCCTGTATCAGCCCCTGATTCAGATATTCAAGTGTTAGTCTGTCACATCTGTGCTCCCAGTGGCATCAGCAGGACAGGTCACTTCAAATAAACCATATTTAAGTATCAGCGCTTTGCAGAATCTAGTGCTTATAGCAGTAACTTCAGACTTCTTGTAATTGTGTCTGTATTGTCATTCTTTTTCTTTTTATGCAGTCAAAAAGCTCTTTGTTTCTTGTAGAACTCCACAGTGTGTGCTGTCTTAAAATCCATTCCTCCTTTCTCAAAATAGTAAACTACAAGCTGGGTAGAATACAATCTCCTGTTTTGCTTTTCTCTTTTGAAATAGATATTTCCTGATATCTCCTTTAGCCTTATAATTGTACCTTTATCAAATAATGTAAATAATCCTTTGCTTATATGACAGAGTGGAATACCTGAGAGTTATTTGAGGTGTTACAGCATCTGAATAATCCAGATGACCAAGGGTGCAGGTGTGCTGGTGTCCATATTCATTCCTGGGGAAAAGCCTGTTGCTTTTCCTTAGTTTTGTACAAAAGCATTTAGCCAGATTTATCTGCCCAAAGAAAGATGATGGGGTTTGGCTGTTTTAGGTATAACTGGTCTGTGAAATTATAAACAGTAAGAAACTGTACCGTGAATATTCCACATCCTTACCTTTGCACGGCACATAACCACAATTTCTTCGTGTGGTTTTCTTATTGTTGTACAGCAGAGAACCTCAGCCTCACTCCTGCCGTGCCTTTCTTTGTTTCCCTCAATAGTCTTCCCAGTCTCACTGGTTGACAACGGAGGAGAGGAACCAAGTTTTACTGGATCTCAAAGCTTCAGGCTGGTCTGAGTTGGGGGAAAGAGATGCCATCTACAAGGAGTTCAATTTCAAAAATTTTAATCAGGTAATTACTGTTATACACCACTTTTCATATAAAGGAAATGTAATTGCTTTAATTTCCATACGATCCTGATGGGAAAATATTTGTATTCAGAAATTTGGGAGTATCCTTGTGAGGCCAAATCCTCTTGGCTTTGCCTTGACGAATTCCTCTCTGATTCTGATCTCATTAGGTGGAGTAAATTAATTCCATTTCGTAGTTGATAAGTAGGTGATTATAATATTAGGGCCAAGGTTGGTACTGTGGAATTAGACAAATAGTATTTGATCTCCATTTTTTTTTGTTGTTTTCATTGCCAGCGTGTGTAAATGAATGCTGGAAATACATAACTGATGGACAGTGGGGTTCATTTTTGTCAGGGATAAACTTGAGAAAAATGGGTAAATACAAGAACAGAAACTTTAACAAATAAGGTGGGGAAAATGGGACGTGTTTCACCTTCTGAGCAGGAAGACAGAGTTCTGGTACATCCTTGAATGAGTTGTAAAAGATGATCTCGCAGTGTCTTTGGCACACAGACTGCTGGTTTTTATTTGGAGGCAGGATCCCGAGCCACATCTCAAACCCACAAGAACTCGTGCTGGACCATCAGTTACAAACTTGCTTCAGAAACACTGAATTTGCCTTGAGATGTACGTTCAGCCCCATTCCCCCGTAAATTCCCTCCTGAGGAATCATGGCATTGCTTAGAAAAAGTCACGTTCCCAGAGCGTGCATTTCCCTTCTGTTTTATTTCTGAGGGAGGGGTGAGTGCTTTCTGGGGAGGGAGAGGATTCCCAGGGGTTTGTTGGGATGATGGCTCTCCCTGAGCCGGTTCTCTCCCTCGCTGTGGAGGGACATGGTGAGCTCCAGCCCGGGGATGCCAAGGGTTTGTTGGTGTGTGTGGGGACCAGGAGCTGTGCTCTGAGCTGTTTATTTACGTGGCTGTGCCTAAGCCCAGACCAGGATGTTTTAGGAAACCACAGTGAGCTGGATAAACAACAGTTTGTAACTGTGGCTCTTTTTTTCACTGTTTCAGTCAGTAGTTGTGGGGTTAGTAAAGCCCAGGCAGCAGAGAGAAGGTGAGTGAGGTGATCCCAGCCCCTCTGAGCTGGGTGAAAGCAAGAGGGAAAACCACTGCAGGAAGATCCAGCTCATGAGCAGGACAGTGCTGGTCCAGGGAGTACATTTTTTTCTGGATTGCACCTCAGACCTGAAAGTTACTACAAAGCAAACAGAACCATGTCAGATCATGCAGAGGGCAGTGAAAGGGAGAAGCCCATGAGAGGGAGCTCACATGAAGCCTTGGTGAGATGTGCAGGCAGCTCAGGGCTCGAGCAACCTTCAGGTTTGACATGGTGAGATAGAAGTGACCCTTGGAAGAGTTGAGATTTCCAGCCTTTGTGCTTTGAATATTCATGAAAGAGCATCTCTGCTGGGTTATTGGTTCAGCACGACTACAAATGACTTTTGTTTTCCCCAAACTTAATTTAAAAGCAGTTTTGCCCACTGTAAATAAATGGGTCAGTTTGCTCAGATGGACTTGGGCAGTCTCTGCCAACAGGCAGGTCAGGAGACAGATCACTGTGTGCACCAGCAGGTATCTGGAAAACCCATTGCTTTGACAAAAATTCACAAAGCTGTATTTTTTCTTGATGGTGTAGATTTGTCTTACAACATGGGTACATTTCCATGTGTCTTGCTAATGTGAAGATTGATGGAGCACATATCAGTATAGGAAGTTGAGTTTATTTAAATGTGCTTATTGATAAATGATGAATTATGCATTTATGCTTCTAGTACATGTTGTCTTACAAAAGGTACTTTAAAAAATTGCCACTTTAATTGTTTGGGAGATATTGGAACAGTCTCTTTCATTCTTGGTTCTTTCCTGCTGCCCTTTTGCAGATGGAGTAAAATCAGGTGCGGGAAAAAAAATCACCCCAAAAAAAACAACAAAAAAAAGTAGAAAGTGGTTGAGCTGACATGAAAGGTATTTCAAATTTATGTTTTGCAGATGATATTGGTATGATTAATGTCTTCATTGCCTTTTTTTTTTTTTATTGCTTCTTGCAGATAGTGTTCATGATGCATGGAAAATTCTGTGGCTTCAAAATCTATGCCAGGTTTACAAAGTCTGTGTATGTCAACAGATGTTAAGAATATAAACACAACTTTTTATTATAAAGTCGTGCAAATGTGTAGACATGAGCTTGGTTTATGTATATTATTTTCAGCATGAGAATGAAATGAAACTTCTGTGCAACAAGAGTTATTTAGATTCCTGAAGCTTTCAGGCTGAGATTAACTTGGTTAAAAGCGATCAGCAGCGAGCTGCCTTTGTGAGGCTGACAAGCTAATGACACTTCTGGCTCAGGGAATTAGTTTGTAACCCACAACTTGAAAGCTCTGGTGCTCTTTGTTAGTCTGAAGATACATTTTTATGAAAGTGGGCTTTGGTGGTGAAATTCTCTGAAAGAAGCTGGAGACCAGTCTGGGGGCCGTGCTGGAAGCCCTGTGTTGGTTGTGTCGCTGGGGTCCTGGTGGACTGGAGGATGTTGGTGCTGGATGCTCCCGTTGCCTTTAGTGTGAGGCAGGCTCCTGGTGGGTGGGTGTTCTGAATCTCGTATAAAATATAGAATACAGCAGTGTGTGTGTGGGGAAACAAACACAGCTCAGCTGTGGAGGAGAGCCTTGTCCAGAAGAGCTGTGCTGATGGCACCAGTGCGCCCGTTCCTCCTTAAGCCCTGCAGTTCCTGTGGGTTATTGCCACTGTGGAGCAGCAGGTGGGCAGCAAGGATTTAAAGTTGGAGTCTTTCACCTCCAGGGCTCTCACTCTTGTGCACTCACTCAAGAGCCCCTGTGTTGAGACTCTTTTCCCAAGGAGCTTGTGCTGGGCAGGAACCTCCGGCTGTGAGTGGGGTCTTGGAGAGCGGGTGGGCTCGGAGCACTCCATGGCAAGTCCCAATCCCTGCCACGCATCTGGGTGCTGGTGAGCCTCAATAAACCTCACAGCCACGTCAGAGAGCTTCTCTGGGGCCTCTTTCCCAGGCTGCAGGGCAGAGAAAAGCAGTGAGCAAGGCTTTCAGACCATGGTATAGTGTCATGAAGGGACGCTCTTTTCATCCATGTCTTTGTGCTACTGAAACAAAATGTTTTTCTTCCAGTGGAGCAAACTCTCTGCTTCCAGTCTGCTCAAGCAAAACTTGGAATTGGGATAGAAAGTTAATTTACACCTCCAGACCGTGCTGGTAACTTCTCCCAGCATTCCAGGTCAGTTCACCTTGGGAGCAGTGATCCAGCAAAGGGGACAGGCCTGGTTTAAAAATGTGAATTTCTCCCAGATCCATCTGAGCCCAGTCCCGGGCTGGGCAGGCTGTGAAGGGCTGTGAGTGCTGGATGCCAAGTGCTCCCTTTGGTTCCTGTATCCAGCTGCTCACTTCCACCAAATTTGCTGGAACATCTTAGCTCTGAGACTTTCATGTCTCTTGTCAAAGTTGGTTGGATTTGACCGGCGGGTTTAAGGGGCAACTGCCTGTGTGATTGCATTTCCGTAGGTAATCACACCAAGGCAGCAAATGCAGTTAGGAAATTACAAAGGTGGGCAACTTTGCTGATGGTCAGGTTCAGCCTTTACAGCTGCTTTCTTTTATAGGGTAAGTTTTTAATTAAGTTTCTTTTTTTAAAAAAAAAAATAAAATAAAAAATAAGATCATGTAGGAAGTCTCCATGAGACCTCTAACGTCATTTTCTAAAATGACAGGAAATCAAACACTCTAAGAGTTTTAAAGCTATTAAATACATTTTGTGTTTTGGGGCTAGAGGATGGAGGTGGAAGATGAGCCTAAGTGGAGGGGATGGTATGGAAACAGTGTGCAGTGAGAGTAGAAGCACATGTGTTTCAGTTCAGTTGTGGAGTCTTGGTTTTTGAGATCATATTTAAAGATGCTCAAAAAACCTAGAACTATTAAATAAATTATTATTCTCACTTTGTATTTCCCTTCCAGATTTGCTATCTCTCTTGCTTGGAATCCAGGAGAAAAAAGTCAGACAGAGCATGTTACGGTAGATGCCTTTTTTCCTCCCTCCTCCTTGTGATGCCAGTTATTTTCCTTTGGCTGTAGGGAGACATGCTCAGATTTGCCCCTTTAAATTGACGTCTTTGTTGTATGATCCCAATTACACATCCAGATGAATTTGGTAGGATATGCAATGAATGCTCTTGATTTCTTTCGATGGCAGTACTTGGTGCCAGTGTAATACAATCTGTCAATCCTTCCTTTTTCTACTCCCAACACATTTCTTTGTTTTCTACATTGATCAAAGGTTGGGAAATTTGTTTTTATATATACAGGCAGTGTATTTCATTGCTGCTTTTTTGTACTTAATCTTTTGGCTGTTTGGCTGAAATACGTCCACGCCTTTCATGTATTGAAAACATAATATCCTTTAACCTACAATCTGCAGAGTTAAAATGAATTTTATGGTAAATATTCGGTTGTGGACCACATCTCCAGCTTTTTATATGCCACAGTGGTCTTGTGTTTTTTTTCTTCTCCATTGTCTGATAGTGAGGTCATTTTCAGTCCTCTGAGAAATTTTATTCCCAGCCAGATGCAGGCCATATATTAAAAGTAGCACCTGTGGCTAATATCACAGCAGCTTACCATAAATTTACATGGTAACTAGGATTATATCTGTCAAGACTGTTAAAAAATGTCTAGATTTAATTTGATTTCCAGTATTGAAGGAGCTCTCCAACATTCTGCTTCATAACTATATTTTAAAAGTTAAAATCACTCCATTGTTAAGTTTTATAGCACTCCCAGTGCCCATTAAGTTGATTTGTTAAATGGGGGTCAGAATAAAGCAAGTTGGCTACGGGAGGATCGGAAACCAACCCATTTGTGACAGATTCAGTCCTCGCGTGTGAATCTTCTCAGAGCTCGGGCAGTGATTGGATTCAGGTGCAGCTTATGTCACTTGTGTTTAACCTCAAAGCCCGAGCAGCCTCGGCCCCACTGTCACTTCTGCTAATCAAAAGTCAGCCCCATTTCTGTACATTTTGGGGGGAATTGCTGTTTTTAGTGCAGTGTCACTCTGCTCGCTCCCTCGGCCAGGGTTTTGCGTTTGATTGCTCGTCGACCGAAAATAAATTATATTTTTTATCCACCTCGGTAGGTGCTGGTTTTCATATAGGCTTTCCTAGACTGCTTCATTTTCCATTATCCTTTGAGTGCCTCTCCCATATGCAGTGATTTGTGCACCTGCAAAGTTATGAAGGTATTTCTGTTGGTAGTTATGTTGTTCACTGACTTCCCGGCGTTTATGAATACAATAACCGATTTGCCATAAATCAGAATTATTTATGGGTGGGTTTACAGAGCTGAGAAAATCTTTGTATCTGAAAATAATGAATTTCTGGCGTATCTGCCTGTTGACATTTTCCTTTATTAGAAACTGATAGTGAAGTCTGTGGGACTGGCAGAGGTTAACCTGCAGGCTGAAACTCAGGGAATGAACTGGATCAAGTGTCTTGGAGCAGAGCACAGTAAAAATATATGATTCTTGGATGGTCACACCTTCCTTGCGTTTATTCTTGGGATGGACTGAGTGAATAATACTCTCACCTCGCAGTCAGCAGGTCAGGGTGCAGCTGCAGGACCTGGACATGGATCCACTTGCCTGGCACTGCCCAGGGGAAGAGGGTAGTGCAGGGTCTGGGGAAAATGAAAGGAGAAATTCTAGGAAGACAGCCTGTTTGAAAGCTTATGAGACTCCTTCTTTGGCCTTAGGGGAGCAGGACATGACACTGGTGCTCTGGTCAGTGCAACCTGTGTCCAGTGATGCATCCAGTTAGCTGGCAGTGGTGAGAAATTATGGTGGAAATATCTGGGAGTGTCCTTGGTGCTGGGAGTTGGGAAATAAAGGATTTGTTTTCTTCCCAAGGCTGATGGTGTACAAAACCACAGAATGACAGAATGGTTTGGCTGGAAGGCATCTTAAAGATCATCTCATTCCAACCTCCTGCCAGCCTTCCACTAGTTCAGGTTGCTAAGTGATATTTCTCCCTATAATAAACCATTATTTTATAGTTTATAATTATTGGGGTGTGGCATTTCTACTTGCTGAATTTCCCCCCTCCCCTCCAACAGAGCTGCTGTATCTCCTTTTATTCAGGCCACTGCTTAAAATATGCCCAGTTGACCTTTGGGCTGCTCTCCAGTTGACTCAAATACAAATTACTTTCCTTAAAAGATGGATTTATTATCACTCAAGTAAAAATTATTACAGCATTTGCCTTGTGTTTGTTGCGTGCATTGATCTGAAAGCGCGAAAGAAATTATTTGTCAAAATGCCTTTTGGATCTCACAAGCTGTTTCTCCTTTTTTTTTTTTTTTTCAGCTGCACAAATTGATTGTTTGAATTAAACAGAACAAA
>NW_016690449.1:685097-718592 GCF_001604755.1 Lepidothrix coronata | reverse complement strand
TTGTGGGGACATCTTCCCTTCTTCCTCTTCTCCCTGCCCTTTATTCCCTTAGTTTTGTTTGGCTGAGAGCAAAAAGTCGCTTTTGGACAAACTTCAGGTTGGTTGTGATGTCTTGGAGGGGTTTGTTTGGTGGGAGCCCCGTGCTGAGTCAGCACTGCACTGTTGGGTTTATTGCTAAGGGTGCTTTGTAGGAAAATGTTGTTTATTCCTAGGATCAGAGGGAAAAGTGCTGATTTCATGATCTACCGTGATATTTCTTGTGCTGTGATGAGAACAACAGTGGGCAGTTAAATACATGTCTGTGTATGACCAGGGGTGTCCCTGGTTGAGGGAATCTTTACTCCGTGATGCAGTGGATGGGTGCTTGTAGTGAGCAAAACACAAGCCCAGAATGTTGTGTTTGTGCACGGGTCTTGTAATGCCCAATCTAATAAAAAAACAGAGTTTTACGAAAGGTTTCCCTTTGTGGTGTGCTCATATGAATTTCTAAAAGAAATTGGATGTTCACTGGAGGACTCAGAATTTGCCTCCCCTCGTGAGCCCATCTCTCCACTTCCAGATGTACTAATGTACAAGTGGTGTGGGTTGCCCAGAGAAACTTTTGTGTTTTTGTAAAAGAAAACCAGCAAACAAAAAAACTGTGGAACTTCTCAAAATATTGCTCATTGGACATACTCTACCACTTAGGTGAGCCTTGTTCTCAACAATACATCTTAACTGTGGCTGCCTTTGTCCTTTTCTCCTTGACCTGCTCCTCCCATTCTTCCAAATACCAGAGACAGGAGATGAAGCTCAGGTCAAGGTGACCTGCAGGTCACAGAGGGAACAGTGGGCATGGCAAACCAGGCAAGGGACCTGACTGCATGGAGCTTCAAGGATGCTCTATGTTGTCTGGGAAGATACTTGGTCTCTCTTATTCTTTTTTTTCCCCAAGGATCCATCACTTCTAGACTTGAAATGATTGATTGCAAAATAATATTTGAATTTTAGGGTGCAATATAAATTAGCAGCCTGCCAGTGCTGGCCCAGGTAAGTCTCCTGCTGAGTTCACTGCCCCTGTGTATCATCTAAACTGTTCTACTATAGGAGGTGTCCAAACGTTAAGACCCATTCTGACAGCACAGTAGGACACCTTCAGCAGTTCAGTTTAGTGAAATAATCCCCTGACTGGATCTATAGTAAATCCTTAGTTTGCTTTGTTTCACATCTTCAGGTCTTTTTAGCTTCTGGCTTGGCCAAGAGGGTGATGGGAAGACCTCTCCAAATTCCCCAAGTCTCCATCGTGATTTCTCTGTTGCGTGTTTGAATCATTGAACTTGTCTTTAAAAAAACAAACTAAACCAAAAATGCTGACAGGACAGTGGAAGATGAAATGGTCATGAGACCAGCTTCTTCTTCTCTTAATCCATCATAAAGCAAAGCCTTTCTTACCACTCTTTGATGTGTTCTTAGGATCATAAAGGGCAAAGCTTTAGAGGATTATCAGAGGCAGGTTTGATTGCCCTTGGACACTCAGCAGAGAAGATCTTGGATATTAAACTGATAGTATGTGTATCATCTTGGCCAAAAGACCAGGGAGAATTTTGCCTGAGCGTTCCTGGTGTTATCAACAGCAGGGATGGCACGTGAACTTCTCTTTCATGTCTGCAGGATGAAATCATTCCTTTGCATGTGAGTAAAAAGAAACACTGGGGGAAATAGTGTAGTATTTTGTTCTGCTCCAGCCAGATCTGTTTCATCCAAAATGTGGTGTGATGAGATAAAGAACTTCTCTGTTCTTCTGCACCATACCTGCACTCAGAGTCAGAGGGTTTGAGCACCTTTGAGAAGTGGAGCATTCACTTAAACTAGTTCTGATTTGCTCTGGTTTCCAGCACCTTCATGTCATGGTCTGGCACCGTGAATCGAGGATGATTCAGGTGCCTGAATTCAGAGGGTTGGAACTGGGGACTCCCTGCACCTTGTTACTACTTTATTTTTATAGTGCTTTGTGTGATGGCTTTATTACAGTACAGCCAGGGGTTTGATTTGCTGGGCCAAACATTTGCTTTAACAAGTCAAATTATCATTGTTCTTTCAGTTGTGCAGCCAAGAGAGTTTATTATTTTAAGTGCCTGATTACTTTAGCAGGTGCTCAGTTAATGGGGGCTTCACTGTGTTATTTCATGTTTTTAGGTAGGGTGCAAAAAGCTCATTTTAAAAAGTCATGTTTCTTGAAATAGCCATTTTATTTGGTGTAAACCTCCTAAGTGCAACCTTTATATTCCATTTTTTAACACAAAGCATGCAATAATGGCTTGGGAGGTGCAGAGCCACATTTAGCTGATGACGTAGCTGGAGGATTTATTCCACGTCCTCGTTCAGTTCTGAAACCTGGGATTATTTCCCTCTTTTTTTTTTTTTTTAAATATCTACATTTTTAAATAAATAAGGTAATATTTATGAGTCTTTGTTTACCCAGAATGTTAAGCGACTGGGAAAAAAAGGGGAAAAAAACCTAATTTATTTTGAATATTCATACATGAAATGATACATCACAAATACCTTGTTCTGGGTTTGGTTGGAATTTAGGGTATCTACTTATTTTGCAGTAGTCTTTATGGACAACTATAATCGTATTTATCTACCTATAAGCAAATGAATGTATTTTGTAATATGGTTGTATTGACACTGAAACTTTTATCACTCCCAGGAAGAAGGTTTTATGCTGCCTTAAGACACCTCCATGTTCTGTCACTTCTGCTCCACCAAGTCTATAAATCTTTTTGGTGGAATAGGTGATTAATTTTGGTGTGAAGTCTGTTCATTGAATCACCAAGAATATTATCTGTGTTCTGTTCATGAAACCCAGGTGCAATCACTTACCGTAACAAAAAGGAGAATAGGAAAAAAGATCCTCAGCACCGAGGCTGCTGGAAAAGTCAGGATGTGATGAAGAAGGCAATAGGTGAAACATTTTGTATTATATTATCACCAGTGAGGGAAAAAAGGTCTAAATTCAGCAGTTATTAAAATCCTGATATAAACAGGCTTTAGCAAAGATCAAGTTGAGGTTTGTTGTGCAAATTGCACACAAGGGTTTTTCACACTCTTGGAACTCGAGAGGAAGAGCAGAGCAAAGCAAGGAGCAGGATTTGGGTGCAGCTTTAGTGCCCTCTGCCTTCCTCCCAGTCCCTTGCCCTGCCCTGAGCCGTGTCCCTCACCTGAGCAAAATGCTCCAGTTTGCTTTTTGGACCAGTTGAATCTCAGATGGGGCAAACGGCACTTGCACCTGCTTTGTGACTCTTAATGGCTTTCAGCTGAAAGAGGGTAGGTTTACATTGGATATTAGAAAGGAATCCTTCCCTGTGAGGGTGGGGAGGCCCTGGCACAGGTTGCCCAGAGAAGCTGTGGTTGCCCCATCCCTGGAAGTGTCCGAGGCCAGGCTGGACGGGGCTTGGAGCAACCAAAGGGCTCCAAGGCAGGGAGCCTTGAAAGATGGAGGCATTAGAACTAGATGTTCTTTAAGGTCTCTTCCAACCCAAACCATTCTGTGATTCTGTGATGTCATAGCTTAGGTCACTGCTGAGCTGGGAAGATGAAGCCTTGGACTCAGAGAGTTGTATCTCGAGCATCATCAGAGCTGTGTTGTGTCAAGAGCCACACTGGGTCTAGATGGTGCTGAGTGAGTGTAAACCTCCCTTTGCCACAAGCAGCGTGGGCTTTCCCTGGGCCAGCATTCCTGGAATTGCCTTCTGTCATCTCCTGCAGCTCTTGACATTGTACTGGTACCTGTGAGAGAACCGTCCCCGCTGAGGCAAGGCCGTGCCTCCCAGCTCTGCTCCTCTCTGCCTCCACTTACTCTTCATGTTCTTCAAATTGGGAAATCATATGACAATAAACAGAAATACCCTCAGTGAAGAGAGAAGGGGAAACTGTTGTTTATCTGGTCAGGTGGTTTAGATTAGCAGTGATGCTGGTCTGTATTATGTTACTTTAAATCATAGTGTCCCAACAGGACATAAATTATGAAGATTGTTACAGTATGTTTCATCCAATGTAAGATCAACAAATTGGAATAATTTTTTTAATAGGAAAATCAGTGCTTTGGCAAGGTTATTGTTGAAGAATTTAATTTAACTTGAGCTTTGCTTGCATTATTTCTTAATATATAAAAACTATTTGCATAATGTACGAAGTATAAACATTTTTAGAATCAAAGGCAAGAATGCCTTTTCCAAGATTACATAGAGTGGCAAACTACTTAGAATAGATCAGTGTTTGTGCTTTTGCTGTCAAAAATGTTTGATATAGAGCTGGCAAGCTGGTTTCTTCACGGACATAATTGTAAACAAGTGTTGGGAGACAGAAACAGCATTCTTTGGAGAACGTGGTGTAAAGGTTTGCACATTCACTGCTGCAGATCTAACACAGAGAGCAATGTTTACAGCCAGAATAGGAATATAAATAGGTAACTTTTTTTAGAGTGCAAAGCAGCATTACACTTCTGTGTAAATGAGGTGTTGCAGATAAGTACTGGGGATGAGAGTGATCAGCTCTGGATTTTTAAAGAATATTGTAAACACAGAAAAGCACAGACAATTCAGTTGGAAATGGGAACTGTGGGGGTTTTCACAGTTTCAGATTTTGCTATGAAGACAGAAATGGCATCTCAGTCCACACCAGTATGTCTGAGTATTCTTCTTCCATCCCATCCCTTCATGAGTATCCTTCAGAGTTCGGAGCACTGCTTTCCCCAGTCACGAGCGATGTTGGGGAATGGGAGGGTTGGCTCTGTTCACAGTATTTTACTGCTTGAGCTATTAAAGGGGAGAACACCAAATTTCTACCAGTGGTTTGTCAGGTGGTGTTCACCTTCAGACCCTGCTGGCTGCCTGTGACAGGATGGGGTGAGATGGAGGGAGTAGGGAGTTGCAGGCACAACGCCTGAACTGCCAGAGAGACGGGGACATGAGTAACCTGAGTTTAACTCTATTTTGGGACTTGGTTTAGTTGCATTTTTAATTACTGTCCCACTGTTTGTGGAATGATATTAAAAAGGGGGAGAGCAATGGGAAGATGTTCATCTGATTTACGTTGTGGATGAATCCAGACACAGCCAAAAAAGAAGAGGAAAATACCCAATGCCACGTGGATCCAGTGTCCCTGAGGATGGTTCAGGCAGAGTGATGATGCCAACAGGGAAGAATCCCAAAAGGGGCACATGGTTCTGGGAATGAATACCTGTTCTCCTGTGCTGCCATCACCTTCCTACATACTAGTTAGATTCCTCTTTTTTTGTGTGTTTTAACCATATTGTCAGTCTCAGATGAAGAGATGTGACAGATGATCAGATGATGAAGATGCTTTGTGAGATGATTTTTGCATATTCATATGATCAAAGTCTTTAGTAATGGAGTAAATAGAATTAAAATAAACTAATTAAAATAAACCCTGCTTTTTTCATGAGAGCACAACCCTTGTGACAAGCTAAACCTCCTCATTAAAGAGCTTTTTCCTTTTATCTGCTGGCCCATAGCTCACTGTTAGGTAATAATGTCAGCTGGATGTGTGAAAGCTTCTGCAGTTTGGGAGTGAACCTTAATTATTTAACTTTATTGTTCTAAGTGTCAAACTGATGAGGAGAACACGTGTTCCTGGGTGTTTTTTTACTCGGGTGAGTGGAGAGCAAACGTGTGAGGCGTGGTCATCTCCTGCATTAGAGTGTCACTGTAACTTGACTAATTCATTAATTTGCCACTGATAAATGGTGCAGATGCAGCCTGGGTGGGTGGGGAAGGGAAGACAGGTAGCCCTTACACTGCAGAAGGTCGAGGTTAATGCTACCTCCAGCATTATAATGACAGATGGGAGGCAGAAACCTTAATGTACTTGCGATTAGCACATGCTTTCCTTGGCTGGGCGTCCCAAGGATTTAAGAAGCCCGAGTGCACACTTCATTTTAAAACAAACAAATAAAAAGTGTGTGTGGTTATATCGTTGAGCCTTTCAGCTGTTTTTTCTTAAATATCTCCACTTCTGAGTCAAGTACTGTCAGCTGCTTCCTCCCGGAGATGCGCGGGGGTGATCCATCACGGGGGGCTCGCGGCGGGTGATGTATGAGCACGACACAGCGACCTGTGGGCCTTTGATGTGTAACTCATCAAGATAATGTTGGCAAGCATTGTACAAAAAACAGCATGTTTAAAAAGTATTAAGATGAATGGATTCCTTGCTTAAGGAGTGTGAAAGGAAGAATAATAGCAGATTAGCTCCGGGATCCCGCGGTTCTCCTGGAGCCGCACAGCGCGGAGGGGAGGATGGAATTTCATCTTTCCTCCCACTCCTGACAGCAAAGTGTCTGGCCCTGGTTTTCCCATTCTCAGGAAACAAGAGTCACATTAAGTCTTATTTTGTGATGGAGGATTTTATCACTTCCAAAAGCGGTTTGGCCAAACATTCTGAGGTAGCTGGATTTTTTTAAAGTTTGCTTTTGGGTTTTTTCCACTTCGTGGGGTTAACTTGTTCTTCTGAGAGTAGCCCTGATTTTTATCTCATGGAGACATATTATGGCTGGTAGTGTTTAACAAACATTTTAGATGTGATGTTACAACTAAAACAACATTATTTTTTAGTTCCTTCTGAAAGACACGAAGGGAAGAGATGTAGCAGTGCACCCAAGGCATCTTGTCCTTGCAGGATTGCTTCACTCCTTACTTCTTCTATTGCTCTTCATGGTTCATTTTAGGACTCTGCACTCTGCCATCATTTGGGTGATGTGATGTACTTATGTAGAATACCCTGTCTGGGTGCTGTTTTAGCCCAAATGTCCTAAAACGGTTAGTTTGAAAATGTCTGTCTCATATGCCTGTCACTGAAATACCAGAATACTTTAAAATATTAATACATCAAAATTTCTTTTTTGTGGCTTCTAGAAAATGCACATATCCTTTTTTTTCTCCTCTCTTTTTATTTTTGAAGGAAAAATCAGAAAAAGTTCCCATTAGGGGCAGAGGGGCTGCAGATCCCTGTTAATAATATAGTGAAAGTCAAGACTTTGTTGGGTCTCACTGTCATGAGTAAAGAGCTTGTCCCACTTTCATCAAGAAATGTGTGATGGTCTGATAAACTCTGCCCACCAGTGCAGTCTTGACAATGATCTTGCACTGCAGACTGCATAATAATTTTCATTATTTTTAATTAAAGTTGAAGAAGTGCAGACTCCTGCTCAAATTAGGGTTGGTTGTGTTGCCGGAATGCGGTAATTACTTTAATTGATCACAAGATAGTTTCCTTGATCACCAATTAGACCAAATTACCGATCAAGTTTCAAGACGTGAAGAAATGTCCAAACTGATTTTATGTAATAGTGTTTTCATATCTAATCAAATCTAAATATCTTTTCCTTCCAGAACCAGTTGTATTTTCCCAAAGAAAGGTTAAGGCTCTACAAATATAAAGGTGATTCATAAACAATAGCGTTCCAATTCATTTAATTAGCAAGGGAAGCATTTAGGACCTTAATGGAGATTGCATTGGTAGCTCATTTTCCCTAGCTCATTTTCTTAGTGGGAGATGCTTTTTGTGTGTAATTAAAATAAACTAAAATGCAAGGAGTAGGTTGCTGTGGGTGCAAGGAGGGAGAACGTCTCTGAGCAGAGCGGGGCACGAAGGCGGGCGGGCTTCGTCCTTCGCTGGGACACCAGACTGGGGCTGTCGTGGGCAGCTGGAGCAACAAGCAGCAGGATCTGTCCTGGGGAGGGTTCTCCATGCTGGAATTTATTCCTTTTCGTGAGTTGGACAGCCTCAAGCTGAGCAGTCTTGGTAGGATGAACAGTTTTGAGACCGATGTCCGTTTTATCCAGCCGGAGACTTCACTGACTGCGGGGAGCAGGTAGTGGAGTGGTGTGTTGGTGCATGGACTGGGAGGATTTGGTGGTCCACTGATGGGGAGGATTTGTCACCTGGAATCTGAAGGAAGGTCTACAGAGCAGATTAATTTTGCAGACTTGTTTGCTTGTGTAATTCTCTCTGTGAACCTTTGCTGGAGTGATGATTGCTGTCCCACAGCCAGTGACTGTTTGTGCAGTGCAACCTGGGTTTGTATCTGGCTGAGTTCCTGGGATGCACAGGCAGACCCCAGAAGAACATCCAAAATCTAGTAGGGGTTTTTATAGATTTATTCTTACTTTTTTCCTTGCTGTTTGCTTCTACAAAAGCAGTCTGGCTGCAGACACATCACTAATTTAAACTTCGGGGGGCATTCCTGTGTATAGATTGCTGTGTTGGAAATAGCATTGCTGTCAAGGCCATGGACCCTCTAAAACCCATTTAAATCAAGTATCATTCAGCACTATTAATGCAGAAGTTTTCCAAATCATTGCTAACATCTGATGCACAACTTGCAGCTTTCTGCCTCAAAGCATGCTGCTGAAACGTGGGCAAATTTTTAAAAGTAATTGTTCACTCCAAGTAAAACTAAACCGAGCGAGAGCTTCAAGGGAAGTTAGATTTTTCTGAATTTTGGTATGCTCCTGGGTCAAACTAAAAAAAAGCTTTTTAATTGCTGACAGTTTGGTGATTTCCAAATGACAAACCTCATTGGAGTGATTTTCTCTGATTATAACGTTTGCATTCATTTGACTGGCAAAGCGACCAACAAAGTCATACTTCATCCAGGCACCGATTCTTTTTCCTTTCCTTAAAGGTTTTTGTAATTTGTGAGAGGAAAAAAGACTTGAAACTATTATCAACCATTATATGTTATTCATGGACCACATGTTTGTTTGAAATGGCCATCGCTTGGTGGAATGCGGGCTATATACATTCTCTTCCATAAATTAGCACTAAAAAACTACCTAAATCAGGTAGGGGTTTGTGGAGCTTGTTGTATTATAATCTGAACCAGACTGTGATGTGGATGTTCCTCCAGCTTTGCATCTTAATTCAGGTCCTGAACCCCATGGATGGAGCTTGGTATGAACAAAGCTCGCTGCTGAGAGGCGTCCTGCTCACGCTCCCGGGCCCTTTGGGCCCCACTGCATAATTGCATTCTTGATTTACATGGACATTCTAATTTTCTTTATAATGCAGTGATTTGCTGTTAAGTATTTTGGCAAGGGCCTGTTATTATTTTCTTTTTGAGCCTGTGATAAAACCTGTGTCCTGGGGGAGTGTGCCGTGCAGAACGTAAGGGCAGAGGATTGGAAAGCCTATTTTAACTCATTTTAAGGGAAAATATTTCTCATAAAGCAGAGGGGCAAACCCACCTGCTGCCTTTTTCTCCCCAGTAAAATAAATAGCAAAATAGTTAGGCAGAAGGATGTGTTTCTGGTAGCAGTGTTGGGAATACTGTGGCACAATGCTTAATTAGAAATGGCGCGTTTCTAAAATGCAGTAAGGGAGAGGGGGTTGGGGTGGATACTGAAAATCCCTGTTGGATGCTGAAGGTAAAATCAGTGCTCTTCTGCAATAGCTTTGAGTCCTGGAGTGAATGACACTGAGCAGAGTGATTTACCAGGGTCTGCAGGGCATGATTTCAGCAGTTTTGGGGAACGCACCGGTGGCATGAGAAGCTGAAATGCTCCGTTAACACTGAGGTGCTGCCTCTGTGGCATCTCGAGGGGTTTTTGAGATTTTGGGTGAATCTTGCCAATCTGCAGCCAGTCCTGGCAGGTAGAAGAGTATTTTCCTCTTTGTTCTCTCTTTCCCTAGGCTTTTGGATTCATGACCCGGGTTGCTCTACAAGCAGAGAAGATGAATCACCACCCAGAATGGTTCAACGTCTACAGCAAGGTAACCTGTTCACCAGCCCTAGTTACTCACATGGCAGGTTAAGGAGACCAAACCACTGGTCCATTCTCTCTGCCTTGTTTGTAGCTTGTCTACAAGATACAGGAATGAGAAGTGTCATTATAAAGAGAGTTGAGATTTTAAAGAGATGCTGAGATTTGCAGTGGTGGGGAATGGAGAATGAAGCTCTTTGCACCTTCTGCCAACTGTATGGTTTGGGCCTGTGGCTTCACCTCTCTGGGCTGAGATCTAAAAATAAAATAGAAGCCTTTAAGCTCTTATTTAGCCAACCTGAATAAATCACTCTTTTGAAACTACTCACCAGCTCTCCTTCCTTTCTGTGCAGCAGGTCGGGAGCTCAGTGGTGTAGGGTAGCAGACTGTTGGTGTGTTGGTACCTAAATGGGAGCCTGGCAGTCTCAGTTTAGGTGTGATTTTTTAAAAATTTTAGGCTCCTATGTCTGAACATAGCAGCTTATAAAATTTGTTTATAATATTACCTAACTGATGGTGGTCTCATATTTACAAGGGTCACAGGGATTACTGCAGCCCTCGAATGAAAGGTGCTGTGTGAAGGGGGAAATTATTGCTCTCCCTTTGGTTTTATTTTCTAATACTTCTCATTGCATTGTATCACTTTGTTTGTTGTAGCATTTGGTGAATATATGGCAATCCCCCTAAAAATATACTAAAAGAAAAGAAAGGACATGTGGATGAGCAGCCTGCAGCAGGACATCCCACCTCTCCACACAGCTGAGGCTCCCAGCACAGGCTCTTCCTCATCAGCCCCTCAGGTTTAAGGGACATTAAATGGTCACTGGACAAAGTCGTGATCACCAACTCTTCATGATTTTCATGGCTTTCTAGAATAATCAGAATATGTCTTTTTTTTCCTCTTCTGTCTTCCAAAAGTCTCAGTCAAAGGCAAGACAAAGTAATGCCCAACTTGGCATCTGGCTCAGTCTAGACAGACCCACGAGGCAGCCACGTCACAGCAGTGTGCACTGGTCTGGTTCTTGTTTTTTTAATTAACCTGCAACAAGCTTAAAAATTTCTTCACCTTCAGGGTGCTGGTTTTTAACAAAACACATGAGCCCCTGACCCAGCCCTTGCAACTTGGTCACTGGCCCAGGTTCTTCATGGAACCGATCCGTGGAATTTGTTGTAAAGACCGAGTGATTTAATCGGACACCTCTTCTTGGACGAAGCCCAGGAATGCAAAGCCTGTGTTATTCTGTGAAGGGGCTCATTTTGGTGAGATTCCAGGCTCTGTTAAACCTCCTCACCTACAGCATCTTCTGGTTTGCCTGAGCAGGGAAGGTCCCGCTCTGTCCTTGCCAGGAGTGAAACCAGTTCACTGTGGAGACACACAGCATTCCCAGTGAACTCTGCATGCATGTCAGAGATCAAGATGACTTTGTAACCCCTTTCTTTTGCTTTTTGACAGGTTCAGATAACTCTGATTTCCCATGACTGCGGTGGGCTGAGCAAGAGAGACGTGAAGCTGGCTCAGTTTATTGACAAAGCTGCTGCCTCAGTTTAACCAAGGTGTAAATTGCTCTAATGCAGTGTCCGCCCATATTTTTTGTTTAAATGGTGTCCCTCTTTACTTGTAACCCTGATTTCACAAACCCCTTGAGACAAGATATTCTGTAAAAAGAGTGGCTTAGCTTTGCTGACCTTTAAGACCTTAGTCTTGAGACCCTTCTGGATGCCTGTGCTTGTCCTTTCCCATTGCTGGCTCTGCAGGAGGATGCAGCAGATAAACCAGCAATAAATAAGTTTTGAACATATAAATAAGTAAGTTTAGTAACTAAACCAAGATGGAATGAAATTGGGAGCCCACCCACGTGTGTCAGTGTTCCCCAAGCCTAGAGGAGCTTGTGGCAGCTGCCATGTGATCTTACCCCATGCCTGGCCACTTCCCTCCTATAGATTTGTACCTCTCTGCACTTCACACAGGGTAAGAGCAGCTCAGTCAGGTCAGTCCCCTCTGGCTTGGTTTGGGCTGGGAGGAACCTTAAAGCTCATCTTATTCCACCACCTCCATGGGCAGGGACACCTTCCACTAGACCAGGTTGCTCCAAGCCCTGTCCAACCTGGCCTTGGACACTTCCAGGTGCAGGATTGGATCTTGCAGTTGCCGAAAACCTCAGCTCTGGAACAGCAAATACAAAAAAAAATCACGGTGAGCTCCCACCACTCACATCAGTAAATGAAGCCTGCTTGGCTTAAGTGCTTGGCCAGGTCAGTGCTCAGCACCTTGCAGGATTGAGCCATTATTTGTGTTGTAATGCTCCAGTACCTGCAGGATCAGGCCGGGGTAGCTTGGCTGGGTGCCCGGAGCCCCGACCAGAGCTGCCGGCGGTGAAGGAAGCGGCATTAGCAGGATTCTTGCTAAGCTGGGCTCAACTGAACCTGTGCTCACCCTTCCCTTTTTTTTTTTCTGTAGCTACAATTACTCATTGCAAACGTTGTGGCGGGAGCTGCGGATCCCACTGTCAAGGTTTAAAACCATTCCTTCCGCGGTTTCCAAGTCTTTGTTTTTATCCCGTGATCCTCACCCAGATTCCCAGTGCCGGCAGGGAGATTTCACCCTGCTCCAGGCTCCCAGGAGGGCCTCTCTCCCTGCAGTCCCGCTGCTGAGTGTCCCCAGCGTGCTCTGTCATGCCTTGGGAGCAGCTCCGGGCTCGGAGCTCCCGGGAGATTGACACCTCCGAAATGCCAGAGCGCATTGCTGGGATGACACCGGCGGCACAGCCACCAGCTACTGAGAGCTGGGGCGGGAGTGCCAAACCCTATATCGGGGGGATGTGCGAGGTGTGTGGTCTCTCGGGTATTTTGGGCTGCAAAATGCCACGAGCTGCCACCCAAGCGCTCGCGTCGATAAAATAAGAAAGGTATTTTTTGTAAATCCTCGGCGAGCGCCACTGTCATGTGCTAATTAGTTGCAGGAAGCGAGATGTTGGGGTTTGTTGTCAGAAGCCCTACTTGGGATATCGAGTTAATACCTAAAAAGAACCCAAATTCAGGCTGCGTGCTCAGATGTCCTTCTCTCACAAGTGCCTTCCCCCAGTGGAGTGGAGGATTTCCCCGATATGGTTTGAAAATGGTCACTGTTGTGAGGAGTGAATAAAACTAAAACAAACAACCAGGCTGTGATGTCTCCTGTCACTGGTGGGGAAGTGAAATGAGCTTCACCCAAAGTTTTGACAGCGTCTCTAATGAACTGTGAAAAGCCTGCTGTTAGGAACTGATATATAACTGTGTGTGCGTTGAATAAAACCAATAAAATCAAATTCCTCTTTTGTAATTTGTTTCTTTATTATTGTACATATGTGACAAAGCTGTTTAGTTTGGAGATAAATTTAAGATAAATAATATTTGGTTGCTGGGAGGTCTTTGGTTTAGAATATTGATATTTATTTACATACTCTGAGGAAAAAAAATCCCCATCAACTGATTCAGCTCGGAGAGCTGCACTGTCTGGCTATGGCACAGAGCTGTCCTGGGGGTGTTGACAATCCTGATCTGCAAAGAGGCAAAAATACTCAGGAAAGGGAGGGATGGCTTTGAAATGCTCAAAGTTCTATCATCAGTGCTTGTTTAGCCATAATTTCAGCCATAATTTAGTAATTTTTTGTTAACTTCTGGGGCATCCCACAGACCTGCAAGTGAGGTGAGCATTGCTGTGTAGTACTAGGGAATAAACAGCTTCCACTTTCTTTTCCAGTGAGTGCTGACTTGGGAGGCACTCTCACAGTGAAATCCTGGCTCTGCAGATGCCATAAAGAGGACCTTTCCTTATACAAGCACCTTTTATTTTGGGGCTGGTTTGGTTTTTAGACAGGTTTCCCATCATATCTGAAGTGCAGCCCCAAAGTGCACTGAACTTCACTTCCCACCCTGTCTTGGCAGCATCCCCAACTTTCTGCAGAGCTGGGCAGAGGAGTCCTGTGATGCTGGGGAGCCCTGACCCACCTTCTTGTAGCTCCCTAAATCCACGGCAGGCAGCTCCCAGGCACTCCATGCTCCCACCTCTCCCCAGCTCCTCCCCACCTGTATGTGTGCGGCCAGCGCGGGGTGCCGGGGGCCATGGGGAGGGGAGGCACAGCCCCCCTGGCTGAGCTGGAACTTCACAGCAAATTTAGACGGCAAGGATTTAGTGACAGGTGCTGGATTTGGGCCAGGAAATTCAGCCTAAGGCTCCTCTTGTGAAGAGCATCATCAGCCCAGCTCTGAGCCGATGCAGCCGGTGTGCAGGGGTCGGGTCCTTCCCAGGTGATGGCATTGCTGGAGCTGTGCTGCTCTGGGATGTTACAGCCCGAGCAGCTGCCCAAAATACAGCTTCCTCTGCTGTGCTGGCTTCTCCTCAGGGTCAGCCTGGTACCTGCTCCCCGTGAGCCCACAAAGTTGCACCCCGAGGCAGCACGTTGCTGCTCCTGCAAACTAATCACTAGTCACAGCTTCAGCTCACGGCTGCCAGCCACCAGGTTAAACACTCCCCTGCAGTTTTGGGGTTTTTTTTGCTTTAAGACTAATTGTGGATTAAAATATTTGGATAATCCATCAGAAACAACCTCCTTGCAGGCAACTTCCCTGTGTTGAGACTCATATAACTCACTGTGTCCCCTCCACCAACCTTGTCCACGGTGTATGAGAAATGCCATCCCTGGGAGACCCTCCAGTGGTGCTCTGTGGCCACAGGAAATTAAAAAAGCAAAAACTCAAGGCTGAGAGATGCCTGCAGTGTGCTATGTGGTTGGGATTGGTGCTCAACTCCTGTGAGGCTGGAGATCAGACCTTCACAGGACCGTCTCTGAAACAGGGCCAGCAAATAATCCTTTTCTTTCCCCACAGTGGGAGCTCAGGTCCAGTAAACTGCAAAAGTCATATTGAAAGGAGAGGCAGTGGCATCAGATGTGCTGCAGGGCTCTGGGGATGGGCTCCCACAGCTCTGCAGGAACATGTTAGAAAGCAAAAGTCTATGTTGGTGTGTGAGTCACGGCTCGGTCTGGCTGCACAGGGATTCCTGCTGCCCTTCCTCCTCCTCCTCCTGCCTGCCCAGACTGCAGACCAAGGGGGGGGGGTGGAGTGGCTGAAGAAGAGGTGGGTTTTCTGTTAATTAACCTCTCTCATCTGGAGCAGTTTGGAGATTAGAAGGCTAATGAGGACATGTCCTCACCCAGGTGCCTCTCCAGGCTGGAAGGACAGACTGATGTGGTTACTTTTCAGATTGTGACATGTCCCTGGCTCCAGGGTGGGGCTGGAGGGATCACAACATCCCTTGGAATGTGTCAGGGCTTCTGTGCTGGTGACCACTGCCTGTTCATTGGTCTTGTCTGGAACCCTGGGGGTTCAGCAGAGCAAAACCACAGGGTGGATCCCATGGCAGTTTTGAGTTGGTTTATGTTCCCTGGATGGGGCTTGGCCCAAGGTCAGGGGTTCTTGCAGCATCCCTGGTTTTGGGTGACGAGCACAATTCCTGAGTTTGCCCAATCCCTGCTTCAGCACTGCCTCCGTGCTCAGTCTCACAGCCTGCCAGGTCCTCAGCCCTGACCTGCCTTTCCCTCCTCCACGGGGCTTTTCAATCCTGCAAAACATAATTTTGAAAACTGCACTTTCTGCAACTTCTTACATGTGTGTGCATCTCCTCTGGCCCTTTAAGCCTCAGGTTAATGAGGGAATTGTCAATTAACTGAAGTTAATGAGTTCTTCTGCATGACCTACTTTCAGTTTTCACCATTGTTTGCTCCAAGAAACAAATATTTATGGCTCACTCCAAGATGCACCTCGGGATTAACCAAACTCGTGTGTGTCCTGGAACAAGTGCTTGCACAGCGTCCAGACTCGCAGCACAGAGATGCTGACTCATGGAAATGGCAATTGTTAGTGCTCTTTCTCCTAAGGATCCAAGGAAAGGAGCAAACACGGACGTGAGTGTCCTGCTGACATCAAAGGCTGTGTTTATGTAAAAGCTGCTCACTCTGAAGATCTGTTGCAGACTTTGGGCTGTGGTGAGGAGCTGACAACTCGTTTGCAAACGAACTTTGGAAGGAGCCCAGGCTGCCAGTGGTTGTCCAGTCAGAGCCAGCCAACCCACGTGGACTGCAGGGATGCTGGAGCACTGGGAGAGCAGAGGTCTGTGCTTGGGCTCCTGCTCCACTTCCAGACCTGGTGGGTGCACAAAGAAAGGAGGGTGACCCCCCCAAAGCTCAAAGTCACAGTTTTTGCTGTTGGACACTGGAGCCAGGTGACAGGGGGGTGTGATGGTCTCCATCCCACTGCTGGCTGCTCCCACCTTGGCACGGAGGCAGGCTGATCCCTGGGATGCTGGGAGGGATCATACCCAGTGTCCACACACCTACTCGCCCCGGTAGGAGCAGGTGGGTGCCTAAACTTCAACCCAATAAATTAAGAATAATCAATGTCTGCTGGTTATACTGCTAATGCTGGAATTTGATTTACCCAGGACTTGGCCCTGGAGCTTGCCTGTGTGGTTTCTTCTGGAAGTGACCTCATAAGGTGGTGACATCAAACAGCAAGTTCCACCTCACCTGCGCTGAGAGTGACTTGGGGAAGGTAAGAAGCACCCAACTGTTCCATGGATCCATCATGCAGGTGGCACATGGAGCATCCAGATCCTTCCTAGGACTCTCCTGTACCCACGTGTCAGGGGCTGGCTGGACCAAGAGGGGCTGATGCTTGTGGTAGCCCATGAGAAAAGGTGAAAATTAATAATTCCTGATTTTTTAAGAAGCCCATGACTTGTCCATTGTATTTCTCCCCAGTTTCTCTATCCCCAAAGGAGTGGAGAGATTTTCTTTTTTTACTACAGCAGAGTAGACACACACACACAAAAAAACCCCATATAAAACATAGGTCATGTCCTATTCTTGGTCTGTGTGTATTTTTCTCTCCAGCACACCATCTCCTACTTAGTTTTCTCCTGACGACTCTGGAGGTTTATTTTTCAGCAAGGAGCTTATGTGGGCAATGAATGCTCAGCCAGCATTTCTGCCTGTAATTAATTGGCTGGGTAGCCCACCAGAAGTGGGATGTTTATTGGCACAGGGCTCTTATAACGTTCACTTCTGAGCCTTCATTCCTCTAGTTTGGATCGTAAACTTCACTTATCACCAGACTTTTATATGTTAATTATTCTGTGTCGCTGGGAGAAGGGAGGACACGTAGGAGTGCATGAAATAATGAATGATTTAGACATGGGGGATCAGATGATCCGGTTTGGGCTGACTGATTATAAGAGAGAAAATTGATGCATGGCAAAATTGGGGAGATTTAAATCAGGGTAAGTGTGTGTTTGTTGGTTTGAGCCTCACGCCATGCACTTGTGGAACTCACTGCCAGGAGATGCCTCGTCTGGGGACCACAAGGAAGAAAACCTGTAGGATAAGGTTTGGCACCATTGCCCCCTGAGACACTTAAAACGTTGAGGTGCTTTGAAAAAAATCCCAGTCAGCACAAATCTGCCAGTTTAAGAGCTTAAATGCCTTTGAAAGCCTGGGCCATGCAGCACTAGGGTTTGATGGAAGTCCGTGGGACTTAACACCTGAGGGACTGGGACCACTGGGAAATTGCATCCTGGCTTTGGGAGAGAGTGCCTAGAATGGCATTGCTGGGGGAAAAAGTGCCAAAGAGAAAAATTCTTCAGGGTCTCACAGTCCCTTCCCATTCCAGAGGTGCTATAAATATCCTGCAAAGCCTCACCAACTCCAAGGGCATTTTGTACTTGGCTTTGTGTCCTGACCTGAAGGGACAAGTGCCCTGAGCCACTTGGCATCCCAAGAGATAACACCTCTTTGCCTAAAATTTGTTTAAAATGCGATAGAACCATCTAAATGCATTTTGCTGAAGGTGCAGGAGGCTGTTTATGCCTCTGTGTGTATTGTTATTTATTAATTGAAGCCTAAATTAGCCCTCAACAGGTTAGCAGTATTTAATGCAGAGAGCTCAAACATGCAACACATTCTTGGCACGTTTCCCTTTATTAATTAAAAACCTCTTTAAAACACTCTGCCTTCCACCTTGGAGCAATAAATTTCCACCTTTAGGAAATAATTTCCTTGTTGTATTCCATACAGAGACGTTCTGTTAGCTGCAATCCCCGTTTCAGTGTAGGCCCCATTCAGCCTTATTTCAATTTCAAAATAAACTTTCAAAATGCCAGGTTTTTCTATTAAAAAAAAAAAAAGAAAGAAAGCTAAAAAAGAAAATATCAACTTTTCTGCTTTTTAAAAAATATATTTGGGATTAATTCTGATGTAGTTTACTGCTTGTGCAGACTGTGAGCCACAAAGCTCCCTCTTAATAAGAGCTCACAGGACTCTGCAGTGGTTCCTGAAGCAGGAGAAGAAGCCTTGCTGATCCAAAATGAGCTGATGGCCCTGCATGGGAGGCACTGGCCTGCCTGCAGTTGCTGGGAGTGTTTTACAGCCCCCCTGCCACCCCCAGCTCTGGGTGGCTGGTTTTCTTTATGACCACGTGCCCCAGCCCAAACCCGCCCGACCCCATGACATAACCTGGCAAAAATGTCACCTGATTTGAGGGGTTGAATGGCTTTTGTTCCCCTGCTAGTCCTGGGCTGTGCCTGCCAGAGAGACCTACGTGTGCAGGGAGGCAGGAAAACCCTCTGCTGTTTCCTCCAGGAATTCACACCAAACTCAATGGCTTTAGAGATGAGGGATGATTGTGGTCTCTTATCTCTCATCCTGCATGGCAGAGAAGGAGCAGCAGAGACATTATTCTACCATCAGTTTGTGCTCAAACCCCAAGGCATGGGGGTTAATTGCACTGATCATTTTTATTCAGCTAATTTATTAATGCAGGGGCTTGGGAACAGCTGCATCCCTTGTCCAGAGAAATCCATTACTCCATTACTAACCTGCCCATATTTCAAAAGGCAGGGAGAAGCCCCTGTGTGGTAGCTGTGATGCTTCTGGGACCAAGCAGCCCTTGGTCTTCCCACTCTGCAGCACTTACCCACCACGGAGCCCTACAAGGGCTGTTTCCCAGTCCCAGAGGCTGATCCACAGCCACAGCCTCTGGATTTTGTCATGTTCCCATGCATTGTGGTGATTGCCCCTTCCTTCTCCTTAACTCCCAGTATAGCCCTGAGGATGTAGGCAAGGGAGCTGGTTCAGAGGTGGTCCAGGGAGGCTGTCACCTCACACTTTCCCAGCCTTCATCCCTGCCAAGATCTCCCTCAGCTGCTGCCTCTGGCCCTTCCACAGTGAGTCTCTGCATGGAGCCAGGGCCAGCTGCCTGTGCTGGGGGAAAAGGGAAAATCCCATGCAAAAAGCATCTGCTCCCATCATCTGTCAGCTGCCAGGCCCGAGGTGTCCCCCTTAACACCTCCTCCTGCTGCACAGCTCTGGGGCTGGACCAGGGGTTTTGTGAACCCCAAATCTCCTTGACTGATCCCTTGACCCCCCAGCTGTGTGTGTTGCTAAGGGGCTTGCTCACATCCCCGTGGTTTGGCAGTGGCAGGGCTTGACTCAGAAGGATGCACAGGACTTCAGAGCAGTGGAGAATGTTGCTGTTTGGGCCAAGAAACAGAAGATCCTGAAAGATCTTCTGGGGATCTTCAGGGGAAGAACATGAGCAACCACCCAAGTCCCGCTGCAGCAGATGGGCTCTGGGCTGACAGCACTGCCTGCAAATGTCAGATGTTGCTCAGCAGGGCAAGACATGGATGAAAAGCTTTTTATGGAGGAAAAATTTCCTTTTCTTTCCTTGCCCATTTTTGTAATAATCCAGGCTGTGTATCCTATAGGCCTTTTTGGTAGGCCCATCACACGTGCAGCTGAAAGTATTGCGGCGGCACAGAGCGCTTAAAGTATTACAGAGGTGGGGAAAAAGCTCTTAATGGGTTTTGATGGGTTTTGCCTGAGTTTGTTTAACTTCAAAGAGAAGTTTAAAAAGGAATCCTTTCAGGTCATGTCAAGCCAAGAGCCCTGTCCAGCATGGCTTGGACTCCCTTTCTGTGAGTGCTCGAGGGAGGTCGTGCTCCTTCCCGCGCTCTCGCAGCCCGTCGATGTGACGTATCCAAAATGCTACCATGGACTCGAAACACATGGTGCAGGAGAGCTGAGCACTGCTTGATGAAGGGCTTTTGCAAAGCTGACTTGAAATAAATGCAGTAAAGCTGTCACTGAAATGTAAATGATTAGAGCAATGTGACTCCCTTTTTCCCCCAACTCTTCTGCTCGTTCTTGCTTTTAGCAAATATAATTTAAAAATAATCAGTTCAGGATGGCTTGGTTGAGAGTGTTCTTGCCTTTGGGCCAGAGAATCACTGGTTTCAGTCCTAGACTGAGTGGGTCAATGGTTGGGTCCCACACAAGGGCAGGGGTGGAGGTCCCTGCGGGGCTGCAGGACCTGCCTGCCTGGGTGGGCACTGGGGACACCCCAGGCTGCCTCCCTTGGGACAGGCACCCCCATCCCATTAGGGCCCAGGAGCTCCTGTCCTGCCTGGCACATCTGCCTTCTCCAGAAGTGCACTGGGGATGGGAATCCCAGACAACCCCCCTGCCAGCCCACAGCTGGTATGAAGCAAACGGAGGGTTCTACAGGGTGACAGTCCCAAGGGTCACCTCCTTCTTGCTGGGAGTGTCTCCTTCCTGCCCTTGTTCTTTCTCCCAGCACAAAATCACTTAGAGTGAAGATTTCAGTGAGCTGCTGGATGACATCAACAAGACTTTGTGCCACCCTGGTATCATAATTATGGGTGGGTTTTGTCTCACCATCCCATTTGTTGACCTGTATTTGCCATTCCTGGATCTCTGGGTTGACAGACTGAGCAGGTCAGTAATGGTGGAAGGGGTGACTACAGGAGAGACTCCAAGTCAAAACAACAGATGCCCTTTTGAGATACTGAATTATTTTCTTGGGATGAATGGATATTTTGAGGCTGTTTTCCCTGGGGAAGGCACCAACATATGGTGCATCCTAGAAACGGACTGGATTCATCCCCATCAGGAGGACTGAGGTCTCATTTCTCAGTGTTGGTGTGGGATCGGGGTCCATCACAAATGGGATCAATATCCTGCTGCAAAATTCACTGTTGTTCCTTGTGCCCAGCCCTGGCATGGCCTGGGGTTTACAGGGTCCTGGGTCTCCTCTGGGTGCACAGCCCCAGACTCCATCCTCATGATCTGGCTCACATGTTCCACCCCTCAGCATGCCTGGGAGAGAGGAGAGAGCACATTCCATGTTTATGGGGACAGTGGGGTTGGAGAATGTGTTTACATTGAAATTTGGGAGTAAGAAGAACTTGCCTTCTTACAGCACTAGTTCAGGCTGACCTGGGCTTTCCCTCAGCAAGGGACTTCTCTGGATCTTATATGGGGAACAACTAACCCCAGGCAGCAAGTCTAAACCATGTAACCAGAAAAACCTCCCACAAATCCCCCAGATGGAGACTGCTGAGTTTTACATATCTTGGGTTAACCTTAATGTGGTACAAGCCTATGATCACAGCGTGATACCTATTGTTTAAAAAACCCACAGTCTGGCCTGGAGTCCAGAAAAAAAATCCCTGGATATCAAAAATTCTCTTTTACCCTGGACTCCAGGTGACTGTGGTTACTGTCAGGAGTTTCTGTGTTATTTCCTCCCCACCACTGATCAGGACTAGGGCTTCTGAAAACTGTTTTGTGTGCACATGGCACACGTTGTGAAGCCACTCCTGGGTTGCCCTTCTGCCATTGTCCTCTGATCTTTTGGGAGAAAATTATTTTCAAGGATGTGAAAGAAAATTTGCGGAGTCAGGAGGCTCAACATGATTCAAAATACTTGGGATCTCTCCACTGCTCCTTGGCCTGTTGGGTAGATGGAGGGGTGCTTGCCAAGGGGGCAGTTCTCCATGGCCCTTCCCATTCTGCATAGCATTTTGGGACCCTTTTACCATGCCTTTCTCTCACTGCAGGTTGCAGCATCACTACTGGGAACATCCTGGCATATTGGGAGAGACTGTGGAAGTCACGAAAGCAAAATCTTTGCCGTGTCACGAGAGGATGGAAAGTTGAAAGCTCTTCAGGCAGAACAGGATCCTTAGTGGCTGTCAGAGCCCTGCCTGTGACCTGTGCTTCCAACCTTCATTCAAATAAGGCAGAAACCTTTGTGACTGAAAATAATTCAGGAAATCTCTGCTCTCCCTGCCGTGCTCCGAGCGGGTGGAAGCGCAGCCGCCTCTCCAGCCCCGGAGCTGCTGATGGAGGGAGGAACGTTGCCATTGAGAGCTGGAGCGACTGTGGGCTGGGAACACATCACAGCCTGTGTCCTTTTCCTGGAAACCTTGTGGCAAGGCTGGGACTAGAGCCCAGGCCTGCATTGCTCTCCCTGCCAGCTCCCTCTTTCTATGATCGAGCAGCCTTGGCACAGCGAAAGGGCTGCTCCGAGTCGTGGCAAACCAACCGGCACTGAGGCTGCGATGCCTCAGAACAAAGCAGCTCGTTTCTGTGCTCTGATGCTCGTTAGCACCTTGGAACAACGCACTTGGCTTCCTCTGGCCGTGTCTGAGTGCAAACACACCCACCCGGTTCGGGGTAACTGGAGAAGGGAAGGGCAGAGCTGTACCAGCAGCCTCTCCCCGCACGGCACGGGCTGTACCGGCACAGAGCTGCGCCCCAGGGGCTGGGTGACCGCGGTGGCAGAGCCTGCTGTGCCAGAGGCGATGGGGACTGAGGCACCCTGACCCCCTCCCGGGGATTAGCAGAGCAGGGCTGGCTGCACAGCTTCACTTTGCCCCCGACACGATCCTCTGTTACTGTTCCCGCTGTGGCAGGAACCCAGAAATAGTGTTTGGGGTGACAAAAGGAGGGAAAGTGCCTGAAGGGGACCCGACATCCCTCCTGGATGGATGATGGGGGTAAGGGGGTGGGTGCCTTGTGGCAGGGATGCTGAGGGCTCACGGCTGCTCCTCTGCTCCTGTGCAAACGGGCTCCTGCCTTCCATGACCTGGACAAGAGGCAGCCATGAGCTCTGCCTTTGATGGCACTGCTGGTGTAACATCAGGTGAGTTTTTCTTGGTCTTGACAGTTTTGTATGACCATTCCTCGTGATCCTGCACAGTCAGTGGGAGTTCAGTGTTGCCAGAGGAACACAGGATCCCAGAATGTTTGGGTTGGAAGGGACCTTAAAGAACATATAGGCACCTTCGGCTAGACCAGGTTGCTCCAAGATGGTGGGCATGGCTGGGGGAAGGTCAGATACTCCCCATGCCCCACTGATTTTCCATCTCATTGGACTATATGCCATGGAGAAAAGCAAGTTTTCATCTAATCTCTCCACCAAATTTGTCACATCATGTATTAGAGCACCACATGTGTTTCCATCATGTTGGCAAAGTTTTAGGAAGTATCCCTCATAAAACACAAAATGATTACAAATGAGAACATGAAAAACAAATTCAGCGGGAGCTGAGTTGTCCCTGGTTTCTCCTTCACCCTTTTACAAGGAGCTCCTGTTAGCAGCTCTCAGCCAGCTTGGGTGAAGGCTTTGAGGCACAAAACCCCTGCAAATGGCAACCCAGGGCTGGCATTGCAAAGGTAGATTTAGGAGAGTGGTGGAGATGAGCTGGGGTTGGTGAGAGACAGGCAGGGCCTCAGCAGTGGCAGGGAGAGCTCTGCAAGATCAACCCACTCATCTCCGTTGGGATGCATCAATAATTTTGCTTAGATACTGTTCATGTCAGGCTCTCATTTATTTCACTGCTGGAAGGCACAACATAGTGATGCAGAGGGTATTTTCTAGAAATCTTCCCTGTGAGGGTGGTGAGCCCTGGCACAGAGAAGCTGCGTGTTGGGACATTGATCGACCCCTTTGGCCAGGCTGGGCAGTGTGAAGCAGCCCTCTGGACAGTGCCCTTGGTTTTGGAGGTGCCAGCAGCCTTGCTGGTGCCCAGCTCACAGTGTGATGCTGACCCTCAGCTCTGTCCTGGGGAGACTCACAGAGCAGCCAAATATCGAGTGGGGTTCTCAGCAAAGAGGCTCCTGGTTATTAATGAGGGATGTTAATGTACTTTGTGAGTTGGATTCTCCTGCAATTTGGGCTGGTGTAGATTAGGACCAGGCCAAAAAAGTCAGGAGGGCTGCACTAGTGTGAACTGGGCTTCATAAAATAGAAAGGAGAGGCCCCTTTTGTCAGGCGATGGCTTTTCCTCAGAAGCTAAATGTTACATAATGTTTATATAGTGTTTTGCCTCTCCTAAATGCAGGCTAGACATTAATTGATTCCAGGTTTGCTCTGTGAAGTAGGTCAGCTCTTTCCATGCTGCAGATAAAGGAGAGGAGGGGATGGCTGGGAGGTGCACGGGGGGTCAGCGCCGGCGCCGGGGCACCCACACTGTTGGCTGCCCTCCCTACTGGGCCACGCTGCCACCCTAAATATACACCACTCCTGATGTATGTGGAAATCAGCTGGGCCTCTGTAAACCCAGCTACATTAAGCCCGGTTCAAATGAAATCTGTTTATGTCTCCGTCGCTCGCCACCGGTCAAAGCAGGACTTAACCAACCTAACGCTGTTTGTGTTCAAAGCCTCTTAAACCCCTGCTCTGACCGTCTTGAAGTGAGATACAAAGCACTCTCTGGGACCTGGCTGGAGGCCAGGGAACCATTTCAGACCCCCCCCCATCTCTTTTGCTTATGGGGCCGTTTAGAAAAAGCATCACACATTTCAAACAGTGATGGAAAAAAATAATTTTAATTCACTTCTGTTTACATAGCGTTGGAAGCTTGGGAGGGTTTGTGAAGACAACTATTAATGGCTCTAACTGGCACGGTTAAAATGTTGCCTTGGTCTGGGAACATGAACTGCATCCCAAGCCCCTGGTGCTGGGTCAGCCAAGCACTGGCTGAGGGTTCTGGGGAGCGAGGACCCAATGGCTTGGTGGGTCCCACTGTTGGGTTCCCTTTTGTCATCTTGGAATCAGCTTCCTGCCCATTCTGCCGAGGCTGAACTGCTAAAACACAAAGCCTAGATCTGGGGAAACACCCGGCTGTTCCTGGTTGCCCCCATTTCTGGCTGCCCAGCCTGGAGGTGTTGGGTGACCAGATCGTAGGGAAGTGGAGCTTCTCCAGCCTCTCAGCACTGCTCCTCCACTGCTGTCTCACAGCTCAGCTTCACAAAGCTTTTTGGTCCAGCTTTTTGGGACCATGGCCCTTTAGTTTTGGTTGGTACACTGTGTGACAGCTCCAGAGCAGGAGGAGCCATTCCCCAACGTGCCATGGGTGGATTGGATCCCATGTGAAGTGCCCTGAGCTCCCTCAGGCCATCAGGGAGGTGGGATGAGCAGGCACTGGCACACCTGCAGCCTGAGCCTGGCCTGTGTGTTACACAGAGCCCTGCATGTGTCCATCAGAAGACTCAGACACAGTTTTACTGGTCCATGGCACAGCGGGATCTTGCGCCTATAAAACTGCTCTTAATTACTTCCTAAGTTACTCACCAGGGTGATGCTGATTTTGTCTTATAATCCAACAGGACTTTGTTTAGTATAAACCTCTGCCCACCATAACTTCCTTGTCTGTCTGCTGGTGTGTGATCATGCACTGAATGCACGTGTCCATGGCTGGATTTTGGACACCACTGGCCTGCTCATGGAAGCTGCCTGTGTCATTTTTGTTTTCCAGCCTGTGCCTTCCACACTGCAGCACTTCCACACAGAGCTGTGATCCTGCTGTGGGGGTCTGGCAGGTTGGGAGGTGTCTGCACAGGGGGTAACAGCCTGGGAAGTGCCTGTGAGCCTAGGTTGGAGGGGGACAAACTCCAGGTCCTCCATCCCAGTGTGTCCAGCTCCCACATGCACAGGGAGGAAGAATCATCCTGTCTAGCCATGTCACTGGCTGCCTCTGATGTGTTTTTGCTCTGCTTTGCCAGCTGAGTTTGAAACAAGCTCTGTAGTAGCAAAGAAAATAGTAGAGAAAATTATGGTTGGGAACTAAATCCATGCCAGCATCAGTTCCTGCAGCATCTAGACACTGCTTTGAAGTTCTCCACTCCAAATATTACCTCTGTGATCCCTGGGATTACCGTGTACCATGGCATCAGAGTGCCAGTGTTACAAGATGCATAAGCACACACTTCATCTGCCTGCTTTGCAAGTCAGCCTTGCCCAGCAGATGATGGGGATACTTAAAGGCATGTTGATGTTAGAGGCTGGATCACCTACTGCTGCCACTCTGGTTCTGGCTGAAACCAGGCTAGGACTAACCTGACCTCATTACCCAACTCTGATGTATTCTGCACCCAAATCTGCAATGTGTGAAATGTTGTATTTAAAAGAGAAAAATTAATTTGTGAAGATAAGGTTTTATATGCAGACCAGAGACTGATCTTTGCCAGAGGGCTCCCTTGAGGTGCTGTGATGTGTTTCTCCAAGGCTGCAGACCCTGAACAATGTGGTTGCACGACAGGGAGAAGTGGATAGAGAGGGGGTTTCCCGCTGCAATCATTATTTTCTGCAGTACATTATTTTCCTGTGCCAGGAGAAAGTGTTGGATGAAAGATCTGTGAGTAACACACAGGCTGAGGAATGCTTTGTGAGCTTAGTCATCACCTGGGTGAATCAGGCAGGGAGAACAGCCTTTATTCTGCAAGATAGCCCAATCCTACAGGGATTTTCCTTAAAAAAGGGCTCAAAGTTCATTTCAAAATTATGCAGCTGGGTGGAGCCCAGCTTCACCCTGCACGAGAGGTGATCTTTAGGTGATGCTGTGTTTGATATGGCACTCATAGGTAGCAGCATGCTCTGACACATAGAAGTCACATTACCCAGAGCCATCCCCTCTGCCTGTGCCAGCAGCAAGGAACATTGTAGGGGAGGGTTTGAACTCGGTGGGAACTTCCCTGAGTTTAAGGAGTGGAGAGTCCAGTTAGAAAGAGATTAAGAAAAGTCCTGAAAGTGGGTTTTCTGTTATAATAGGGATCCTTACCTGGATCCTTCAGTTCCTGCTCTTCTTGCACGCCCGTGCACCAGGGTGAGTTCCAGCTGAGGAAATTATTCTGGACTGAAGTTATTCTGGACTGAAACTGATGTGGGAAGAGAATCAGCCCCAGAGCTTTCAGACTTGTCATTAATGCTCACAGGCAAGAGACACCACGAGGGGAAAATGCAGCTGGGGACAACTGTGAGAGGCAACAACTCAGCACCTCAAACCAGCACAGGAGCCATGGCAGTGAATGTTTCATGGCTTACCACCCTCAGCATGGGATGCACTCCAGGGCCTGCTTTTCTGTCCAATTTTCCATTTTACACTGAAATTGGGCACTTCTGAACAGATTGTGTGCAGTTCCCCTGGCTTGACAAGCTGCTGCTCCACAGGGAATGCTCCCCACCAGGATACTCCCCTGCCAGGCTCAGCCCATGCTGGGTGCCTGCCTGTGGGTGCAGGACAGAGACTTTGTGGAGTCAGGTCCTCACCCCCTGGGCTTAGATGCTACAAAAAGAAAAAAATGGTAAACCAAAACATTTGGAAATCTGTTTCTTATTTACTGTACTGCCAAGCTGTTGTGAGACTTGCTGGAATCACAGTCCCAGAAAAACAGAATGGAAAGGATTTTCCTGCTGATTTTCCTACTGGTGGTGGGAGAGACCTCACTGGCTGCTGTGGGATGGGACAGGTGAAGGTTGGGACAGGGATGGACCTTCTGCTTGCTTGTGAGGGGGAAGTGAACGTTCCTTGTTTCTGCTCAGCCCTTTCTTTTCAAGAGGGGAGTTTACTAAATATTGTGAAGAACTGAAGGCAGACTGGAATACCTGGGGAAGGAATACTTGGAGAGATGCTTCACAGGTTAGGTTTTGGTGGTGATGAAGGATAAACATGATGTCAGATCACAGTGGTAGGACAAAAAATGTCAGATGCTCAGGCCACGGCAGGTTTTGTTGGATGTTTCCACGCTGGTGGCCTCGCCTGAACGGATCTCCCAGCACTGCATAATTGTGGGCACACAGGGAGGTGCCAAGGCAGCCTCTGATCCAGGGACTGTGAGCAAAAGAGGGTTTACGGTACCAGGGAGCTCTTCCCAGTGCATCAAGGACTTGCATCTTCCATTTCCCACCATGAGAGCCGTGCCTGCACCTCTCCTGGGAATGTCACACATCATCACACACACCGCGAGTGGGGTAAGTGGAGCAGGGAAAGTTTCCCAGAGGCTTTTGGGCCGTGGTGCCAGGAGTCATAATTGCCTTGGCAGAGGCAGCCACAGTTGTTCAAACCTGCCCTCTGCCCGTGAGTCAGAATGGAAGTGCTGGAGTCAGGGGATGGCTCGGAGCAAAGATGCAAAGCTGGGAGTTGCTTTCAGAGATTTTTATTTCCTTGAGGGAAAGCCTGAAAAATATTAGTGAGGGAGTGAGAGAGACTCCAGCAGCCTCAGAGCCTGCCTGCAGCCCACAAGGGCAGCGCTGGGCTCTCCCAGCTGGGATGGCAGGTATCAGAGCTCCCACTGCCCACAGAGGGTGGGACCATCTCTGTGGCCCCCAGGAACAGCAATGCCATGGCAGGGAAAGCAGCTGTGCAGTTTGGGTGCCCGTGGGTGAGCCCTGGCACCAGTGACATGCCCCATGAGCTGTTCAGGGCATGTTTTGCAGAGGCAGCGTTCGCCTGGCAGCCACCATCCTGCTCGGGGCACAGAGCCAGTTCCAGCAGAGGGACAGAGCCCCAGGTTGTATGGGAAGGTCTTGTGGAGAACCAATCCCCCATGTGTGGGGTTACAGATGTGAGTGTGCCCCATTCAGGCCAGAAAGCATGAGGAGATGGCTCAGCAGGGCTTCCTGGAGTACTGGAAGTATCAGTAGTGAAACGCTTTTGCTCTTGGGGTGTTGTCAGTCCCCCTCTGGTCTGTGGAATGGAGCAAAGAGCAGAGCTGAGGGGGAATAAACCCTCAGCATCACCAGCCTGGGCAGAAGGGATGGGAGCTGCTTGCCCTCCCAGCATCATGCCCTTGCCCATGGCACCCAGCTCCACCTGAGCACGGGGACAGGCAGCAAAAGGACTGGGGATGGAGGAAGTGTGGGATGGGTGCTCCTGGAGCTGGAGCTTTGCAAAGGCTCTGGGGAGGACTTGGCATGTGAACTGCTTCCAACACATGGAAACTGTGATGGGACAGAGTCAACCCTGCTCCACGGGATGGCTGAAGTGCTCAGAACCTGGGATGTCCTGAGGTGGGTGTTGGACCAGTTTGGAGGCAGATGGAAATGGAAACCCCAGTACCAAACTCTCCCCAACCTTGGGGAGGTCCTGTCACCTCCAGACTCCGAGTTTGTGGCTCGGAGCCATCTCTCGTTTAGCCCCAGTGAATTACTGAGCCCCAGGAAGCCAACCTTACCCAGGCTTTTGTACAAGTCAGGGGCTCAAATTGAGCGGGAGCTGGGGGAAACCGTTTCCCTTGTTAAAATAAATGTATTAGTTTAATATGTACCAGGAGAGGATAGGGAGTTTTCCTTGTTAAATATTTACCAGTCAAACCCTGCTGAGGACTTACTTGGAGCAATTCAGCTTTAGTGATTTCCTTCTATTGTGGTCTCAGTCTCCAGCATCGCTGGGAAACCGCCCGGCAGGGCCAGGAGGGCTGGAGGCAGTGAAATTGTGGCTGGGATGGTCACTCACCACTCTGGGGACACTGTGGGGCCTTGGTGGGTCCCCAGATCCTCCCTGGGACCTCCATGGAGATGCTGGTACCTGCCTGGAGCAATAGAACAAACAGCCTTGTTCCCAAAGGGAAGAAAGCACAGGAGGGATGCCCAACAACCAGGCAAAAGTAAATAAATTTTAAACGTTGCTCTGTGCCTCATCTGTCCTGGCAGACCTGGGAGCACCCCAATAGTGTTTTTCTAGGCTCACCACGGTGAATTTTAACAAGGAGCATTATTTCTATGGGGCTAATCACCTTGGGAGTGGGAATCATTGTAAAGAACCCAAATTGTGAATTACCTTCATTTCTCTAAGATGTCCCTCCTGCAACCTGATGGTGGAGTTAAGCCCTGTTCTGATAACCTCCCACAGCTCAAGATTTCCTGACACAGATATTCTATTTATAGGACTAATTTTTATTTATGTCATTTACATGTATATATACCAACCTGACACACATTTACATAAACAATTCGTCATTTACAAGTTTATATTCCAGCCCTCTCTGCGGTTCTTAAAAATGGGAAGGCTTTTTTTTTTTGGTAATCAAGCTGAATTCAGATTATTTGTGTTGTGGGTGACTCCCACACTGTTTTGTAACAGCGTTGCTTTCACTTAAACTCCCCAGAGTAAAATGGGAAAAGGGGGAGCGTGAGGGATCTCTGTGGAAACGCTCATGGCTTGTTGGTCCCTCGCTCAGGAGAGCACAGAAATCCCAGATTTCCAGGGATCCTGTCACCGTGTGTTTTTTGAAGAACGACTCTATTAATAATGTTAAGAGAAAACAGATGGGTGAGGTTTGCAACCAGAACTGTGGATATTCCAGGAGACATCAATTGTTGGAAGTAAACAACAGCCCTGATTCAACAAAGCTCTTAAGCAGACGCTTAACTTTGAGCATGCACTTAGCCCGGGCTTCAGCGAGGCGTTAACATATGTTCTGCTATATAAGGAGGGACTTAAGTACCTACTTACAGTTAAGCTTGTGCTTAAGTGCCTTGTTGAACTGGGGCCAACACTTGAGCTCTCCCTCTGTCTCCCTGACATTAACTGTGCCTGACATCCAGGAAATTCAAGCAGGGGCTGCTGTAGTCACCTTACCAACACAACTTTTCCCTTCAGACAGTGGCTGCACCTATTTCACAGCACGGCCAAAGTGCTCTGGGTGGCAGGGTCAGGTCACCCCCCGTCACTCCCCATCCCTTGGGACCCCCATGACACCTCCTGGGGAGAGACCAAGAAACCAGCATATTTCTAAGTCTCTATGAAGACCCCACCTAGATGACTATTGTGCCTTTATTTTTATTCGGGTTTTTTTAATCAATATTTTTCCGTAATGTTTTGTGTGTTCGTTAAAGATGCCTGTTTTCTTTGTGCTTGTTTTCAGGTGGTTGGGTGGGTTTTTTTAAGTCCTGAGCAGCAAGAAGTGCACTGTGCAATGATTTAGCCTCCCTGGTCCACCTTTATGAATGAAAACTTAATTTTGTAGCTTTTTCTTCTGTTACATCCCCCATCTGTTGAGTTGGACAGCAGGTGAATATGAATGGGAAAGGCTTCAGTGTCTTCACAAGTTATGAGGACTTCCTGAACCAGCCTGGATGCTCTGAGAAGCCCTTCCAAGTAGCCTTAGACCCTTCTCTGTGGGGGCTGTAGGTGACCTTCATTTCAGACCCAAGTTTCTGAGGATGAAGGTCTTATCCTGTCACTGCAACAGCCCTTTGAATCAGCATCACCAGAAACCTCAAAGCCCAGCTCTGAGTTGTGCCTTGGGATCAATTCATCATCACGTGTTGGCTTTTATTTGCAGCTAAACAGATTTCTCTGAAAACTGAATGGATCTTGTTTCATGAGCCAAGGAGAGTTAAGCAAAAGCAGGAACCAAAGCTGGCACCTCCAGACCCAACTCACACAAGGCAAATCCTGAACCAAGCATTCCCAAAGGTTTCCTGATCTCCTGAAGTTCTGCCCTTCTTGTAATCAAAGGTGACTTTTGAACTTGCTTCAGTGGTGCCAGGGCTGTTTTCTCCTCAGGAATTTATTTCTGGATGGTTTTTAAGCTGTGGGTACAGCAGTTGCCTTTTCAGTCCCAGCTTTCTGTCTGTGCCAGCTCTACCCAAAAGTCACAGCTGGAGAGTTGTGCTCAGTGCCAAAGAGAGGAGTTTAGTTTGCCAGTCAAAGCCAGGTGTGAGGGACATGTGGCCTTCAGTTAAAAGTGTCTCAGGGAGTGTCATCCAGGTACAACACCGAGTTTACTCGAATTAAAAAAAAAAGAATTAGTAAGGATCTCAAACCAGCTCTTCACTGCTTGTTTTCTTTGCAGATGGCAGCATCCAAGTTCCAGTTATTTCTGTCTTGGAAAATAAAAAAAGTCTACCAGAGGAAAAGGAATGTGAGTTTGCAGCTCAGTTTGGTACCTGGAAGACTCCAGGCTGGAGTGCACACTCCTGATTTATGGTGTACTTGTTAAAACCACTTGTTCTTGTCATAACAAAACAGACCGAGGCGAAGCTGGGTAGAAGGTCCCCTTCTAGTTGGCACTTCATCATGGCTTCTTACTCTGTCTTAGGTTCTGGGGGTTTACAGTTATATAAAACTTAATGAATCAGTATACTTCAGATTTCCTTCCTAATGCATATGGGTTCAATTAACTGCACTGTTTGCTTATTTAAGCGTTTTCATTAAATTGCTTTACTATATTTTCCCGCAATTGAAGGGGAACACGGTGGGGCTGATGCCATCTGCCACCATCAGTTTAGCAGAACCTTTCTCTTTGTTCAGGCCCATTCTTTTTTATTGGAAGAGACCCTCCTACCCCTGGTTCCCTGTGTGCCACGCACTTATTGCATTCTCCTCTCCTGGCTGCAGACTGATAAATAAAAGGCTTGTGGCAGGGCCTTCATGTTCGGTAGGGTCTCTTTTACAAGATCAGTTGTGTTTTGCTCCCCCCCCAGCCTCTCTCCCCCTGATTGCAGATTCCTTCTTGCTCCAGCCTGTGAATAAAGAACTGTTGCTGTTATAACAGCCCAGCTCTTGCCTCCTGGCTCTGGGGGTGGAGGTTGCTCTGGCCAGAACACCCGGCCAGGCTCCAGGCTCAGCCCAGGACAGCCAGAACAGGGCAGGAGAGGCTTTTCCCTTGATTTTAAGGAATAGCTGATCCCAGGCATCTCACCAAACCTTCCTAAAGATCTTCTCGTGGCAGGGGGTGGTCTCTGGTCTCCCTGCCTTCACCCACAGCTGCTTTTTTTGGATCTGGTGCTTTCAGGGCTTCTCACACTGCTCTGCCCCCAGCACAGAGGGAGTGTTTTATCACATTCCTCCTTGTTGCTTTACTCCATCCTTTTCTGCTGCATCTTGCAGGGTGAGGGCTCTCTCTGAGCAGCCCTGCGCTTCTCAAAGGGCTGGTGGCCCCAGGAGGGCTCCTGCCCCTGTCCCTCCAAACCCTCACACCACCACAGGGATGCCCATCAGGGGCTGATGGTGCCTTTCCCCGTTCACAAACTAAACTGAATAAACTCACCCCCTCGATCTGGGATGCAATCTGCACCCTGTTATACAAAACAAGTCCTTTATAGACATCACTAACAGGAAAAACACCTCCTGGAGAGTATAATAGAAGAAGGGAAAACATTCATCCTTGAGGACTCTCATCCAGAGGTTGGCTTTTTGATTTGGAAATGCAGCATTTCATGTTGCATCAGTTACCTGCCACCTCTGGGTTAGGGAGCAGAGAAGGCATTTGTGCTCCTGCAGCAAAGGGATGTTTTGCAACAGTCTGAGGTGGAAAACGCCCCAGCATTTTCTGTTCCCTGCCACAGGCATTTTATGTAAGAGAAGATGCAAAGACAATAAATAACTTGTCCTAAAGGTACACAATGAATCTGTGGCAAGGCCAGCAAGGGAAAGGTTTTTAACCAGTTGTGGTTTTGGAGGGGCAGAGGATGATGCTGTGGGACTCTCACTGAACCTGTGCCTCCCTTTTGTAGAAGGGTTTCAGTTTGTGAAGTGTACCAGACCAAAGCCCTCCAAGAACAGAAAAGAAAGAGAGAGAGAGAGAAAGAGAGAAAGAAAGAGAGA